>NW_025194774.1:0-4211 GCF_004010195.1 Chiloscyllium plagiosum | reverse complement strand
GTAGGTTTGAAATCCAGAGAAGTATCTCTGGGAATTTGGCGAATCTGGTGGCATTCCTTTTTTTCAAAGGCTCACTATAATACCTAGTGTCTGGCAATGTATAACTTAATTGCCAATTGTGTATTTAAGAATCTCAAAATTTAATGGTGATATCCAAATCAGAATGGTGTATGTCTTGGAGGGTTACTTGCAGGTGGTGTTCCCATGTATCTTCTGCTGCTCTTCTTCCAGATGATGGAGGTCATGTGTTTGAAATATGCTGTCAAAGGAGACTTGATACGTTGCTGCTGTGCATCTTGTAGATTGTATATACAGCTGATACTGTCAGTGGTGGAGGGAGTGAATCTTTACATTTTTTGCTGAGATGCTGATCAAGCTGTCGGCTTTGTCCTGGATGGTGTGAGTTTCTTGAATGTTGTTAGAACTGAACTCACCCAGGCAAGTAGGGAGAATTCCACCATAGTCCTGACTTGTGTTTTGTAGATGGAGGACAGGGTTTGGGGAGTCAGGAAATGAGTTACTCACTGATAAATCCCAAACTCTAACCTACTCTTGTAAGCAGATCATTTATATATAGTTCATTGAGTCACATTCCTGTTCAATGATAATCCCTGGGGTACTGATAGTGAATACAATGGCAATATTACTAGGATATAGTTAGGATATAGTTGGATACACTCCTTTCAGAAATGCTAATTGCTTGGCACTTGTGTGGCATAACAGTTACTGGGGTGCCTCAGAATCCGAATTTAATTTGTTCCAGGAGACTGTTCGGATTGTGAAAAATTCGGATTCTGAAACTATTTTCCCCATAAGAAATAATGGAAAGTGAATTAATCCGTTTCTGGACCCAAAAAAAAATCATTTTCAAGACACTTTTAACTGCAAATACACATGGTTAAGGTAAAATAAGATGAACAAATGACCTAAATATCAAGTAATAATAATAAAAGCAAGAAATAAACGTACTAATATGAAAATAACTTCATTTACCTTAGTGAGGTGCGCTAATGGTGAATGCACTTATTTGCTTCACTGCTCTTCTTGGGTGCCATGGTGAATGCACAAGGGTGATAATTTAAAAAAACAGCACAAATCGAGGTGAAAACATGAGATAAACTAGTGATGGACACACGAGAGATGCTTTCACGACTACTTCCCGGGACAAAGTGAATAAATAACGTGTGACCTGAATGGTACGTGGCGTTTGGATTCTGAAAATATGTTCAGATTTTAGGGCAAAATTTTCTCGAAATAATTGTTTGGATTCCAAGTTGTTCGAACAATAGGGCGTTTGGATTCCGGGGTCACCACTGTACTTGTCACTTGATCAGGTCAACTCTGAATACTTACTGTCTTACTACAGGCAGCCATAATACCTGAGGAGTCCCAAATGGTACTGATCAATGCCCAATTATCAATTTTGACTTTTTGTTGAGAGAATGTCATTGGTAAAGCCACTATTGATGTTGGGCCTAAGACACTGTTCTAGACAACTTTAAAGCTATGTCCTAGGCTGTAATGATTGTCCTTCAATAAAACAACCATTTTCCTATTTGCAACACCAACCAGTGGGCCTGGCTGTGAAACATCATACCAAAAGGGGATGTTGCTAGGATTGCAGAGTCAAGTGTGCCATTTACATTTAGAGTTTTTTTTAAGATTAGATTACTTACAGTGTGGAAACAGGCCCTTTGGCCCAACAAGTCCACACCAACCCTCCAAAGAGCAACCTGCCCAGACCCATTTCCCTCTTCACCTAATACTACAGGCAATTTAGCATAGCCAATTCACCTAACCTGCACATTTTTGGGCTGTGGGAAGAAACTGGAGCACCCTGAGGAAGCCCACGCAGACAATGTGCAAACGCCACACAGACAGTCACCCGAGGTGGGAATTGAACCCGGCTCTCTGGCACTGTGAGGCAGCAGTGCTAGCCATTGTGCCACCGTGCCGCCCACTAATTGGGCGTCCTGGAATTGGGGATTGTATCCTGGCTTAGGGTGTTCGGATTTGGGTCAGAGATAAGGCTTGGGGTATGGGTCAGGCTTCATGGCAATGGGTTCAGGGTTAGACTAAGGGGATGGAGTATGGAATCAGAATGAAATCAGGATGGGGTATGGGTAAGGGCCAGGTTGTGAATTGGGCTCAGAGTTGGGGCTGGTTAGTGTCACTTGTGGAGATCATATGGTATTCTGTCTGAGATACCAGACATTTTGGAGCCAGAAAACAGGGGCAATAAAGACAATGTTGTAACATGAACAATAGAAAATTATGGATTTGAAATCCTGCTCCTCCTTGCTTTACCTTGAGTAAATTATTTCCCTTCTTTATTACAGGTGATCACTGTGTTTGATTTCCCTGAGTGACAATATGGCAGGCACCTTTTTGACTAGAAATGTGTCCACTTTCTTTTAGAGCCTTACTAGTCTGATTTGGATCTAAAAATGAGTGCTAAGTCATTGGATTCACAGCACAGAAACAGGTCTATGTTGGTACTTATACTACAAATGTGAAAAGAAAATGAATTTGTACATCCACAGCTGTCATTGCAGCCATGCAATCATTAATTTAAACAGCAGCAGCTCTTAACAGTCACAAAACATGAAAAGTGTCAAAGTTCAAATCCTGAACTTTCTGGACTTGTGGGCAATAAAGGCATAGAGAAGCATGTGTTGGCTGTTGGCAGGTTCTGACAAGCGCATGGAGATAAGACCTTGACCAGTTTGCCTCAAGATGAGAACAGACCAGGACGAGAGCAAGCTTTGGTCTGGTTCAGCGACTGCACAAATTAGTGTTTTTAGCTCAGCATAAAAGTCAGTGAGGCGTATTTTAAATGTATTTATTTGACCCGGAGCAGAGCGAGGGGAAACCCAAATCCTTAGCAGAGTGAGGGGAATCCCGAGTCCCGGTGCAAAACAAGGTGAAATCCGAGTCTCGGAGCATAACGAGGGGAAACCTGAGTCCTGGTCCAGAGTGAGGGGAATCCTGTGTCCCAGAGCTGAGCGAGGGAAACCCGGGTCTTGGAGCAATGTGAGGGAAAACCGAGACCCAGTGCAGAGCGAGAGAAAATCCGAGTCGCGGTGTAGAGTGAGGGGAAGTCGGAGGCCTGGAGCAGAGCGAGGGGAAACCCGAGTCCCGGTGCAGAGCGAGGGGAGACCCGAGTCCCGGTGCAGGGCGAGGGGAAACCAGAGTCCCAGAGCTGAACGAGGGAAACCCGGGTCTCGGAGCAATGCGTGGGATAACTGAGATCCGGTGCAGATCAAGAGGAAATCCGAGTCGCAGAGCAAAACGAGAAGAAACCCGAGTCCCGGAGCAGAGTGAAAGGAAACCCGAGTCCCAGAGCTGAACGAGGGAAACCCGGGTCTCGGAGCAATGCGTGGGATAACCGAGATCCGGTGCAGAGCGAGAGGAAATCCGAGTCGCAGAGCAGAACGAGAGTAAACCCGAGTCCCGGAGCAGAGCAAGGGGAAACCCGAGTCCCGGAGCAGGGCGAGGGGAAACCCGAGTCCCGGTGCAGGGCGAGGGGAAACCCGAGTCCCGGAGCAGAGCGAGGGAAACCCGAATCCTGGAGCAGAGTGAGGGGATACCCGAGTCCCGGAGCAGAGCGAGGGGAAACCCAAATCCTGTAGCAGAGCGAGGGGAAACCCGAGTCCCGGTGCAGGGCGAGGGGAAACCCGAGTCCCGGAGCAGAGCGAGGGGAAACCCGAGTCCCGGAGCAGAGAAAGGGGAAACCCGAGTCCCGGAGCAGGGCGAGGGGAAACCCGAGTCCCGGTGCAGGGCGAGGGGAAACCCGAGTCCCGGTGCAGATTGAGAGGAAACCAGAGTCCCGAAGCAGAGCGAGGGAAAACCCGAGTCCTGGTGGAGAGCGAGGGGAAACCCAAATCCTGGAGCAGAGTGAGGGGAAACCCGAGTCCCGAAGCAGAGTGAGGGGAAACTCGAGTCCCGGAGCAGAGCGAGGGGAAACCCGAGTCCCGGTGCAGAGCAAGGGGAAACCCGAGTCCTGGAGCAGAGCGAAGGAAAACCCGAGTCCTGGTGGAGAGCGAGGGGAAACCCAAATCCTGGAGCAGAGCGAGGGGAAGCCCGAGTCCCGGTGCAGAGCGAGGGGAGACCCGAGTCCCGGTGCAGGGCGAGGGGAAACCCGAGTCCCAGAGCTGAACGAGGGAAACCCGGGTCTTGGAGCAATGCGTGGGATAACCGAGATCCGGTGC
>NW_025194773.1:0-4210 GCF_004010195.1 Chiloscyllium plagiosum | reverse complement strand
TTGTGGCCCAGACAGGGGAGGATGCAACAGCGTATGTTGCAAAGCAAAACCAGTGCTGGTTCATCAGCGGATACCAAGGTAAGAACATAAAATACCAGAAAATATTATTTAAACAGCTCAGCACAATCACTGCTCCCAGAACCACAGCCGCCGTTTTCTCACTGCAATATTTACTTTTCAGCTTCTGGCAACAAATGGCCACAAACCGATCAAAGGTGAAAGTGACGGTGAACCAGACAGAGCAGTCAGTGGCTGCATAAAGCAGGACGGCGTGGATATTACACACAGGGACGGAGTCCTTCAGGAAATAAAACTGTTCCTCATAAATAATGGGAATGTGTCTCAGGATCAGGTCGAGGATAATGACCAGGAGATCCGCCGTTGCCATGGCCCCCAGGTAACGTCTGGCACATGGAGACAATCCACAATCTTTATAAAGCAGGACGTAGATGGTCACTACGTTAACTGTGAGGAAGGAAAACAAACCCATTATCCATCAGCCTGGAGGCAAAGGGACCGGTTTGATTGGGGAGCCAGTGAGATTTTCAAATGTGTCCCTGAGAATTATTAAAATAATTGGAGCTGGAATAACAACTGGGAAGGTCTAAATTACTGACAAAAATGTGTCACAAGCCACAAGAAACCCTTCCTCCCCAAACACACAGAGACACATCCATAAGGACAAATGATTTCTGGAAAATTCCTACATACTCGATCACTCGGTAGCGGGGGCACAGGTCACTTCTTCCCAGTTCTTAATACTGAATGTGGAAATGTTGCTATCCTGAAGGATTCTCTCCCTGTTTCCTGAAGACAAACGGAGTTTGGAAATTTCTGCATTTTTGTCTAAATTGTGGTCGATCATGTGACGTGAAGAAATGTAAACGCAGGGAAAAGATATCTCCCCCTTTAACTGCCGGAGGGGCATTCGAAGCAGTGTCTCCTTCTCCCTGCAACGAGATCGCTTCCATCGGGATTTTATTGTTTGTTTAATTCACTGACGTCCGGCCGTTCACAAACAATGTCAGGGATGGAACGTTCCGGGGAAAGTCAGTTATGGAATGTTGGGGACAGAACGTTCCGGTGAACTCCTTGACCTGTCCATCACCTTTCCCCCATCCACTCCACCAACATGATGTACTGTGCAGACCAGGCCCGTGTACTGCTCAGGACAACCCAGCCATCTTTCCAGAGTGAAGCACTGTGCTCATTTATCCATTACACTCGTCAATACAATCCGGGACTCAGTCCAGAGTGAAACACTGCACAGATCATGTCAGGGAACTTATCTTCAGACACAGTCAAGACATCTGCACACAATGGAAAGCTGCGATCGAGACAGAAAAGCTGCAGATGCTGGAATCCAAAGTAGACAGGGAGGAAGCTGGGAGAACACAGCAAGCCAGGTAGCATCAGGAGGTGGTGGAGTCGACGTTTTGGGTGCAACGCTTCTTCAAGAGTCCTGAAGAAGGGTTTCACCCAAAACATCAAAGTCCACAACTCCTGATGCTACCTAGATTGCTGTGTTCCTCCAGCAAGTATTCGGCATGGGGAACAGTGCAGAGCACACCCGTGCATTGATCTTTAAACCCGGACTGGATATCTGTCCATCACGGAGAGCTATGCAGACCACGGCAGTGCATTGATCTTTAAACGAGGATTAGATATCTGTCCAGCACGGGGAGCTGTGCAGAAGACAGCAGTGCATTGATCTATAAACGAAGACTAGATATCTGTCTAGCAAGGAGGGCTGTACAGACCTCAGCGTTGCATTGATCTATAAACCCGGATTAGATATCTGTCCAGCACGGGGAGCTGCACAGAGCACATCACTGAAGTATCTATCAACCTCAACCAGCACAGCAAACTGTGCAGTGATAACCCGTGAATTAATCTGTAAACCAGGAGCAATCGCCTTATCAGTATATAGGACTGTGTACACCACCCCAGTGCATTGATCTATAAACCAGGAGCAGTTACCCTCCCAGCATGTAGAGCTGTGTACACCACCCAGTGATTTGATTTGTAAACCAGGAGCAGTTACCCTCCCTGCATGTAGAAATGTATAGCCCACTCAAGTGCATTGATCTATAAACCAGAGGCAGTTACCCTCCCAACATGTAGAGCTGGATATACCACCCCAGTGCATTGATCTGTAAACCAGGAGCAGTTACCGTCCCAACATGTAGGACTGTGTACACCACCCCAGTGCATTGATCTGTAAACCCGGAGCAGTTACCCTTCCAGCATGTACGACTGTGTACACCTCCCCAGTGCATTGTTCTGTAAACCAGGAGCAATTACCCTCCCAACATGTAGGACTGTGTACACCGCCCCAGTGCATTGATCTGTAAACCAGGAGCAATTAAACTCCCAACATGTAGGACTGCGTACTCCACGCCAGTGCATTGATCCGTAAACCAGGAGCAGTTACCGTCCCAACATGTAGGACTGTGTACACCAACCCAGTGCATTGATCTGTAAACTAGGAGCAGTTACTCTCCCAGCATGTACAGCTGTATACATCACCCCAATGCATTTCTATGTAACACTGTGTTAGATCCCTGCCCAATGTAGGGAGACATGCAGCTCATGCTGGAAGTGACAGGATGTGCAGCTCCCATCCATTTACAGCTCCATATCTCCATTGTGCCATGACAAGGGGGTGCTGTGGGTGTAAACATCACTGCCAGAGAGAGATAGAGGGGGAATCAGTTTAAACAATAACAAATGGGAGCGGTTTTGGGTATATACAAAGCTGGGGAGACTGAGAGACAGTGTCATGGAAGGATGTGGTCTCAAGTTTCAGAAAGCTGAAATGTCGACACTTCGATAGCATCCTGTAACATGAGCCAGTCTTCCCAGGAAAGATGGGAGAAAGGTATATTGGTGTGAGGTCAGATGAGCATTTGATTTGAAAATTTGTAACTGACATTGGCTTCAACAGAGTCTATGATTGATTGGGCAGATTCTAACAATAATATTTCTCAGTGACATTTTCATTTAGTGTGACAGAGGGATCGTCCGAACGAGGCCGAGCTAGTTTCCTGGTGCTAGATTATCGAACTCACCTCATTAATTACCCACCCCACCCCATGATGTCCCTCTCATTCAAAGCCAGCCCAATTCTCCCACCCATCATGGCTGGAGGTACTTACCATCGCCCAGATGCCCCTGGATATTGCGTGATCCCTGGCACTGATGCCAATCTTTAAAAGGCCAATGGGCACACGGTTGAACTTTCTCAGTTTCGATCTGCCCTGCACAGTTTACCCCGAGCATGGCAGATAAGGGGCAATTACACCACCATTTGTCGACAGGTTCACGGAGGTCCTGGTGGATGGGCTAGTAGAGATTTGGGACCATTCTCTTCCCAGAGGGTGCCACACCACCATACCCACAAAGCATAGTCTGAGCTCACCACCCAGCTCAGTGCAGTATCTGCGATCTGAAGAAATGTCCACCAATACAGGACAAACATCAATAACCTTCCCCACTCTGTCAGGATAAGCCTCACCGTATTCTCTCTGCTTCCTCACACTCACTGTATATCTGTTATAGCACCGACCCCGAGCTAGGCTCGTGCTCCACCACTCCCACTGCTGCATGCATCTTCCCCCTTCCCTTCAATTTAAACCACTCCCTCAAATTAAGAATACTGCACTGACTCCCTCGGGACACCTCATGTGCCCTCGGGACACCACATGTACTCCCACCCCCACCTACACCGACACCAACAGCAGGGCGACCCACTCCCACCCTCACTGCCTCCCTCCCTTTCTCCCATTCCAAGAGAAGCAGCTTGGAATCGGACAGAGAGGGCCAATCCGGGTGGTCGAGTGCCCGATAGCCATTCCCTCACAACCCCTCTCCCCACCATGTGGGGAGGACCCTGGTACGAACCGGAAAGGATTGGGACGCCTCGTGCGGAGATTCTGATACATCCACGTACCAATGACCGAGTAAGGAGCAATGTTCTGTGAAGAGAAATGTTCACTTTAAACACTGGCAGCTCCGTTTCCTCCGGTACAAGTTAGAAGCCGTGGCCCTGATGCCATCTCCCTTTGTTGTCAAGCTGGTACAAATGAAATCCCCACGGTCTCAGTGGGCAGGAGGATGGGCTCACAACACATCTCTCGCCACCACGTCCCAGGAAGGGAGCACGGAAAGGAACACTTCCTCCTGTAAATAGCTCAGAAACTGAAACTAA
>NW_025194772.1:0-4210 GCF_004010195.1 Chiloscyllium plagiosum | reverse complement strand
TCTCCATCACTGACACTGACCCCATCACTGTCACAGACTCCATCACTGTCACTTCAATGTGGAAACACACCATTTGGCCCAACAAGTCCCTCTGAAGAGCAACCCACCCTGACCCATTTTGCTACCCTATATTTATCCCTGACTAATACACTTATCACTTTGGGCAATTTAGCGTGGCCAATTCACCCGAACCTGCACATAATTTGGGTTGTGGGAGGAAACCGGAGCACCCGGAGAAAACCCACGCAGACACGGGGAGAATGTGCAAACTCCACGCAGACAGTCACCCAAGGTGGGAATCGAACCCGCGTCCCTGGTACTGTGAGGCAGCAGTGCTAACCACTGAGCCACTGTGCTGCCCATTAGATGGAGAGATAGAAGAACAAAGAACAAAGAAAATTTACAGCCCGGGAACAGACCCTTCGGCCCTCCAAGCCTGAGCCAATCCAAATCTACTGTCTAAACCTCTCGCCCAATTCCTAAGCATCTGTATCCCTCTGCTCCCCACCTACTCAAGCATCTGTCCGGACGCATCTTAAATAAATCTACCGTGCCTGCCTCTACCACCTCTGCTGGCAACGCGTCCCAGACATCCACCATCCTCTGTGTAAAGTACTTGCCGCGTGTATCCCCCTTAAACTTCGCACCTCTCACCTTGAAAGCTTGACCTCTCTTGACCCTGGGAAAAAGCTTGTCTCTATCCACCCTGTCTATACCCTTCATGATTTTGTAAACCTCAATCAGGACCCCCCTCAATCTCCTTTTTTCTAACGAAAACAATCCTAACCTACTCAACCTCGCACTTTCCATACCAGGCAACATCCTCGTAAACCTTCTCTGCACCCTCTCCAAAGTATCCACATCCTTTTGGTAACGTGGCGACCAGAACTGTACGCAGTATTCTAAATGCAGCCGAACCAATGTCTTGTACAACTTTCACATGACTTGCCAGCTTTTATACTCAATACCCTGTCCAATGAAGGCAAGCATACTCTATGCCTTCTTGACCACTCTATCCACCTGTGCAGCAACCTTCAGGGTACAATGGACCTGCACTCCCAGATCTCTCTGCCCATCAACTTTTCCAAAGGCTCTTCCTTTTCCAGTATAATTCGCTCTAGAATTAGTCTTGCCTAAGTGCATCACCTCACATTTGTCTGGATTGAACTCCATCTGCCACTTGTCCACCCAACTCTCCAGTCTATCTATATCCTCCTGTATCCACTGACAGTCACTTATGCTTTCTGCTACTCCACCAATCTTCATGTCATCTGCAAACTTGCTGATCATACCAACAGTGTCCCCTTCCAGATCCAGTGTTGGACTGGGGTATACAAAGTTAAAAATCACACAACACCAGGTTATAGTCCAACAGGTTTAATTGGAAGGCACTAGCTTTCGGAGCATTGCTCCTTCATCAGGTGGTTGTGTCACAACCACCTGATGAAGGAGCGTCGCTCCGAAAGCTTGTGCTTCCAGTTAAACCTGTTGGACTATGACCTGGTGTTGTGTGATTTTTAACTCTTCCAGATCATTTCTGTATATCACAAACAACAGTGGCCCCAAAAAGGACCCCTGTGGACCACACTGGTCACCTTTCTCCATTTGAAGAAACTCCCTTCAACTACTACTCTCTGTCTCCTGTTGATCAACCAGTTCTTTATCCACCTCGCTAGAACACCCTGCACACCATGTGACTTCACTTTCTCTATTAGTTTACCATGGGGAACCTTATCAAACGCCTTACTAAAGTCCACGTATATGACATAAACAGCCTTTCCTTCATCTATTAACTTGGTCACTCCCACAAAGAACTCTATTACCAGATGCCTGGTGGTGGTTTCACCTGAGGGTCATCGTGTCTCAGAGTAAGAGGAAAGCATGAGAAGGTGGTGTCTTTGTGGTAAACTGAGCTGGAGGTGTTTCTCAGGAGTAACATGCTCACCACCAACACTGTCGTTGTGTGACTGACAGTCTCTCAGTGGAGGAGATGCTGTGAGGGTTCTGGGCTTTAGGTAATGATGGTCCCGTGGGAGTGCGGTCTCTTACTTTCATATTTGTGGAACTGTGCCTGAAATGGAAATTCGCCAGGACATTTTCCAGTTTGTTCATATTTGTAATCTGTCTGTAGATTCTGTTGTTGCTTGGGACATACATTTCCATAAAATCTCCAAACAAAAAAGAATTGGCGATTAACTGTGCGGGGCTCCACTTCACCTAGTAGTTCAAAGATCAGAAAAAGGCAGTCAATCTCCCAAGTCATGACACAACAAGCGCTGGTCAAAAGCTTATACTCAATAACACCCCTGCTCAATATCAGGGACTGTATTAAACCCCTCTCCAACATCAGGGATTGTATTATACCCCTCTCCAATATCACAGTCTGTATTATACCCCTCTCCAATATCAGAGTCTGTATTAAACCCCTCTCCAATATCAGGGACTGTATTAAACCTGTCTCCAATATCAGGGTTTGTATTAAACCCCTCTCCAATATCAGGGGCGGTATTAAACCTGTCTCCAATATCAGGGATTGTATTAAACCCCTCTCCAATATTGGGGATTGTATGAAATCCCGCACCAATATCAGGGTCTGTATTAAACCCCTCTCCAATATCAGGGATTGTATTAAACCCCTCTCCAATATCAGGGATTTTATTAAACCCCTCTCCAATATCAGGGATTTTATTAAACCCCTCTACAATATCAGGGACTGTATTAAATCCCTCTACAATATCGGGGTCTGTATTAAACCACTCTCCAATGTCAGGAATTGTATTAAACCACTCTCCAATATCAGGGATTGTATTAAAACCCTCTCAAATTTCAGGGTCTGTATAAAACCCCTCTCCTATAACAGGGTCATTATTAAACCTCTCTCCAATATCAGGGTCATTATTAAACCCCTCTCCAATATCAGGGTCTGTATTAAACCCCTCTGCTATATCAGGGACAGTATTAAACCCCTCTCCAATATCAGGGTCTGTATTAAACCGCTCTCCAATATCAAGGACTGTCTTAAACAACTCTCCAATACCAGGGACTGTATTAAACCACTCTCCAATATCAGGGCTTGTATTAGACCACTCTCCAATATCAGGGATTGTATGAAGCTCCTCTCCAATATCAGGGTCTGTACTAAAACCCTCTCTAACCTCACGGTCTGTATTAAACACCTCACCAATATCAGGGTCTGCGTTAAACCCTATTCCAATATCAGGGTCTGTATTAAACCCCTCTCCAATATCAGGGTCTGCGTTAAACCCTATTCCAATATCAGGGACTGGACTAAACCCCTCTCCAACATCAGGGACTTTATTAAACCCCTCTCCAATATCAGGGATTGTATTAAACCCCTCTCCAATATCAGGGTCTGTATTAAACCACTCTCCAATACCAGGGATTGCATTAAACTCGTCTCCAATATAAGGGATTGTAAGAAAACCCCTCTCCAATATCTGGGTCTGTATTAAACCCCTCTCCAATACCAGGGATTGTATTAAAAACTACTCCAATATCAGCATCTGTACTAAAACCCTCTCTAAAATCACAGTCTGTATTATTCCCCTCTCCAATATCAGGGTCTGTATGAAATCACTCTCCAACATCAGGGACTGTATTAAACCCCTCTCCAATAGCAGGGGTTTTATTAAAGCCCTCTCCAATATCAGGGACTGTATTAAAACCCTCACCAATATCAGGGACTGTGTTAAAACCCTCTCCAATATCAGGGTCTATTTTAAACCCATCTCCAATATCAGGGACTATATTAAACCCCTCTCCAATATCAGGGTCTGTAATAAACCCCTCTCCAATATCAGTGTCTGTATTAAACACCTCTCCAATATCAGGGACTGTATTAAACCCCTCTCCAATTCAGGGACTGTATTGAACCCCTCTTCAATATCAGGGATTGTATTAAAACCCTCTCCAATATCGGGGACTGTATTAAACCCCTCTCCAATTACAGGGACTGTATTAAATCCCTCACCAATATCAGGGACTGTACTAAAACCCTCTCCAATATCAGGGACTGTATTAAACCCATCTCCAATATCAGGGATTGTATTAAAACCCTCCCAATATCAGGGACTGTATTAAACCCATCTCCAATATCAGGGGCAGTATTAAAACCCTCTCCAATATCAGGGACTGTATTAAACCCATCTCTAATATAAGGGATTGTATTAAAACCCTCTCCAATATCAGG
>NW_025194771.1:0-4209 GCF_004010195.1 Chiloscyllium plagiosum | reverse complement strand
TGCCACTACAGTCCTGATGATGTGGGAACAATTAGTCAGTAGTGTGAAGGGAATGGGGGGAGAGGGATGTTCCAGGATTGTGACAGAGAGACACCGAAGGAATTGCCCTATTCAAATGGTTATTCTGTCTTGGAGAGAGGTAGAGAGACAACTGATGGTGGATTTAACCAAAGTGCCACTTCACCTCTCTACAACTCACACCAGCTGTCCAGCAAACTGTGCTAACTTACCACCTGCAACGGTGGGGACTGGACGGCTGGTTTGCGATGAAGAGTGACACCAACATCCTATTTTGGATTTGGTGCTTGGCAACGAACCAGGTCAGGTGTCAGATTTCTCGGTGGGAGAGCATTTAGGTGATAGTGATTACAACTCCCCCAGCTTGACGATACTCATGGAGAGGGATGGGAGCAGATGGTATAAGGGAGCATTTAATTGGGGAGGGGGAATTACAATGCTATTAGACATGAACTGGGGCATCTAAATTAGAAACAGATTTTCTCAGGGAAATGCACGACAATAATGTGGAGATTCTTTAGGGAGCACTTGCTGATAGTGCTAGACAGGTTTGTCCCACTGAGGCAAAGAAGGGATGGTAGGTTGAAAGAACCTTGGGTGACAAGGGATGTGGAACATCTAGTCAAGATGAAAAAGGAAGCTTACTTAAGGTTGAGGAGGGCAAGGATCAGACAGGGCTCGAGAGGGTTACAAGGTAGCCAGGAAGGAACTGAAGAATGGACTTAGGAGATCGAGGAGAGTGCATGAAATATCTTTAGCCGGTAGGATTAAGGAAAACCATAAGGTGTTCTACATTTATGTGAGGAACGGGTGGCCAGAGTGAGGGTAGGGCTAATCAAGGACAGCAGAGGGAACTTGTGCTTGGAGTCGGAGGAGGTAGGAAAGTCCTTTATTAATCATTATTCACGAGGGTGAGGGACCTTGACATTTGTGAGGACAGCGTGAAATAGGCCGATCTACTCAAGCAGGCTGATGTTAAGAAGGAGGATGTGCTGAAAATTTTGAAAAACATAAGGATAGATAAATCCTCAGGGTCAGATGGAATATACACTAGAATACTACAGGAAGCGAGGGAAGAGATTGCTGCACCCTTGATCATGATCTTTGTGTCCTCACTGTTCACTGGAGCAGTGCCAAATGATTGAAGCATGGCAAATGTTATTCCCTTGTTCAAGAAAGGGAATAGGGATAATCCTGGGAATTACAAACCAATCAGTCTTAAGTTTGTGGTGAGAAAGTTATTGGAGAGGATTCTGAGAGACAGGATTTTTGATTACTTGAAAAACTGAAGCTTGATTAGAGATAGTCAGCATAGCTTTATTGAATTCTTTGAGGATGTGACAAAACACATTGCTGAAGTAAGAGCAGTGGATGTGGTGTAATTAAATTTTTGCAAGGCATTTGATAAGGTACCCCATGGTAGGCTCATTCAGAAATTAAGCAGTTATGGGATACAGGGAAACTTGGCTTCCAGATATAGAATTGACTGACCCATAGAAGACAGAGGGTGGTAGTAGATGTAAAATATTCAGCCTGGAGCTCAGTGACCAGTGGTGTTCCTTGGGGATCGGTTCTAGGACCTCTGCTCTTTGTGATTTTTATAAATGATGAGGAAGTGGAAGAGTTGGTAAGTAAGTTTGCCGATTGGGTGAATGTTGGTGGAGTGGTGAATAGTGTGGAGGACTGCTGTAGGTTGCCACAGGACATTGACAGGATGCAGAACTGGACCAATAAGTGTCAGATGTCATTCAACTTGGAAAAGTGTGAAATGATTAATTTTGGATACTTGAATTTAAATCCAGAATATAGGGTTCAAGGTAAGATTCTTGGCAGTATGGAGGAACAGAGGGATCTTGTCCATAAATCCCTCAAAGTTGCTACCCAAGTTGATAGGGCTGTTAAGAAGGTGTAGGGTATGTTGGCTTTCATGAGCATGGCAATTGAGTTTCAGAGCCATGAGGTTATGCGGCAGCTCTATAGAGTCCTAGTTAGACCACGGTTGAAATATTGTGTTCAGTTCTGGTCACCTCATTATAGGAAGGATGTGTTAGCTTCAGAGCTGGGGCAGAGGAGATTTACCCAGATGCTGCCTGGACTAGAGCACATGTCTTATTAATATAAGTTGAGGAAACTCAGGGTTTTCTCATTTGAGCGAAGATAGATGCTCTATAGATGTCCTATAGAAGATAGATGTCCTATATCTGTCACCCCTCAATTTAAAATATGTCCCCTCATGCTAGCCATCTCCATCCGGGGAAAAAGGCTCTCACTAATCTTCTGATCATCTTGTATGTCTCTTTTAAGTCACCTCTTAACCTTTTTTCCAACAAAAACAGCCTCAAGTCCCTGAACCTTTCCTCATAAGACCAGCTCCATAGCAGGCAACATCCTGGGAAACCTCGTCTGCATCCTTTCCAATGCTTCCATGTCCTTCCCATAATACAGCGACTAGAACTGTACGCAACACTTCAACTGCGGCCTCACTAGAGTTTTGTACAGCTGCAACATGGCCACATGGCTCTGATACTCAGTCTCTCTCCCAATAAAAGCTAAGGCACTGTACGCCTTCTTAACGACCCTATTACCCTGGGTGGCAACTTTCAGGGATCAATGCACATGGACACAGATATCTCTCTGCTCATCCACACTACCAAGAATCTTCCCATTAATCCAGTACTCTGTGTTCTTGTTGCACCTTTCAAAGTGAATCACCTCACACTTTTCTGTGTTAAACTCCATTTGCCACCTCTCAGCCCAGTTCTGCAGCTTATCTATGTCCCTCTGTAACCTGCAGCATCTTTCCACACTGTCCAAAACTCCACCAATCTTAGTATTATCTGCAAATTTAATGAATCTATCATTCTACACACTAATCCAAGTCATTTATAAAAATGACAAACAGCAGTGGACCCAAAACAGATCCTTGCTGTACACCACTAGTAACTGAACTCCAGGATAAACATTTCCCATCAACCACCACCCTCTGTGTTCTTAGACCTAGCAAATTTCTGATCCAAACCACAAAAACACCCTCAAACCCATGCCTCCTTATTTTGTGCAATGGCCTGCCGTGGATGCCCTTATCAAATATTTGACTGAAATTCAAATACATCACATCAACAGCTTTACCCTCATCCACCTGCTTGGTCACCTTCTCAATTAGGTTAGTCAGGCACGACCTACCCTTCACAAAACCATGTTGACTATCCCTAATCAACTTGGTCCTTTCCAGATTATTATAAATTCTAACTCTTCTAGCCTTTGCCGACACTTTACCCACAATTGAAGTAAGGCTCACTGGCCTATAATTACAGGGTTGTCTCTACTCCCCATCTTGAACAAGGGAACAACATTTACTATCATCCAGTCTTCTAGCACTATTCCTGTAGACAATGACAAAATAAATATCAAAGCCAAAGGCGCTGCAATCTCCTCCCTAACTTTCCAGAGAGTCCTCGGATAAATCCCATCTTGCCCAGGGGACATATCTATTTTCACACTTTCCAGAATTGCTAACAGTTTCTCCTTATGAACCTCAATCCCATCTAGTCTAATAGTTTGTACCTCAGTATTCTCCTTGACAAGATTGTCTTTTTCCAGTGTGAATACTGATGAAAAATATTCATTTTGTACCTTTCCCACTTCCACACACAACTTCCCGTTACTGTCCTTGTCTGGTCCTAATCTTATTCCAGTTTTTTTTGTTCTGACATCCCTCCAAAAGCTTTCGGATTGCCTTGTTCCCACCTGCCAAAGCCTTCTCATGTCCTCTCCTGGCTCTTATTAGCTTTCTCTTTCGATCTTTCCTGGCTAATTTTAAATCTCAAGCACCCCAACTGAGCCTTCACATCTCATCTTAAGCGTTCTTCTTGTTCTGGACAAGAGACACAACTTCTTTAGTAAACCACGGTTCCCTTCCCTCCCTGCCTGACAGATACATACTTATCAAGGACATACAGTAGCTGTTCCTTGAACAAGCTCCACATTTCAGTTGTGCCCATTCCCTGCAGTTTCCTTCCCATCCTATGCATCTTAACTCTTGCCTAATCGCATCATAATTGCCTTTCCCCAACTATATCTCTTGCCCTGCAGGATATACTTTTCCATTTCCATCACTGAAGTGAATGTAACTGAATTGTGGTCACTATCACCAAAGGGCTCACCTACCTCTAAATCTAACACCTTACCCAG
>NW_025194770.1:0-4209 GCF_004010195.1 Chiloscyllium plagiosum | reverse complement strand
AACACAGCAAGCCAGGCAGCATCAGAAGGTGGACGAGTCAATGTTTCGGGTATAACCCTTCTTTCCAGCCTCTTGTTTGTCTAATTTGGAGTCCAGCATTTGCCTCTAACTAACCATGTCATGCATAAGCATTTCTACAAGGCTATTTCATTAATATGATGAGTGCTTGGTTGTGAATCCTATCGGATTGCATCAATTGAGTATGGCAACCATTACAAAAGAGAATGTACTTGAAAAGCTAAAAGGTCAAAAAATTGATAAATTCCCTGCTGCGGTGGCGCTATATCCTAGAGTTCTGAGGAAGGTGGCAGAAGAAATAGCAGAGGCATTGATTGTAATCTTTCAAAAATCACTGGAGTCAGGGAAAGACCCAGATGATTGGGAAATCGCTGTTGCAAACCGCTTGTCCAAGAAAGGATCAAGACCAAACATGGAAAATTATAGGCTGATTAGCCTAACCACAGTTGTAGGTATAATTCTACAATCAATCGTTAATGATGAGATTTCTAACTTCTTGGAAGAGCAGGGTAAGATTAGAACAAGTCAGCATGGATTTAGTAAGAGGAGGTCGTGCCTGACAAACCTGTTAGAATCTTTTGAAGAGATAACAGGTAGGTTAGACCAGGGAAACCCAATGGATATTGTCTACCTAGACTTCCAAAAGGACTTTGATAAGGTGCCTCACAGGAAGCTGCTGAGTAAGCTGAGTGCCCATGGTGTTCGAGGTGAGCTATTGGCATTGATTGAGGATTGCTTGCCTGATAGAAGCTGAAAATGTGTTGCTGGAAAAGCGCAGCAGGTCCGGCAGCATCCAAGGAACAGACGTATCGACGTTTCGGGCATAAGCCCTTCTTCTTATGCCCAAAATATCGATTCTTCTGCTCCTTGGATGCTGCCGGACCTGCTGTGCTTTTCCAGCAACACATTTTCAGCTCTGATGTCCAGCATCTGCAGTCCTCACTTTCTCCTGCCTGATAGAAGGCAGAGGTTTGGGATAAATGGTTCTTTTTCAGAATGGCAGCTGGTGACAAGTGGTGTCCCGCAGGGTTCAGTATTGGGGCTGCAATTGTTCACTTTATATATTAATGACCTGGATGAAAGGACTGGGGGCATTCTGGTGAAGTTCACTGATGATACGAAGTTAGGCGGAGAGACCAAGTAGTTCTGAGAAGGTGAGGAGTCTGCAGGAAGCTTTAAACAATTTAGGAGAGTGGTCCAAGAAATGGCTGATGAAATTCAATGTGAGCAAATGCAATGTCTTGCACTTTGGAAAAAAGAACACAGGCATATGTTTCTAAACGGTGAGAAAATTCATAAAGCCAAAATACAAAAGGATCTCGGAGTGCTAGTACAGGATGCTCTAAAGGTTGATATGCAGGTTGAGTCCATGATTAAGAAAGTAAGTGTATTATTGTCATTTATCTCAAGCGGGTTGGAATGTAAAAGCGGGAGTGTGCTACTGAGACTATATAAAGCTCCAGTTAGGCCCCATGTAGAATACAGTGTCCAGTTATGGTCCCCACACCTCAGGAAGGACATGCTGGCACTGGAGAGTGTCCAGCAGAGATTCACACGGATGATTGCTGGAATGGTAGACCTAACATACGACGAACGGCTGAGGATCCTGGGATTGTATTCATTAGAGTTTAGAAGGTTGAGGGGAGATCTAATAGAAATTTACAAGATAATGCATGGCTTAGAAAAGGTGGATGCTGGGAAGTTGTTTCCGTCAGCCGGGGCTACTAGGGACCGTGGTCACAGCCTTAGAATTAGAGGGGGCCAATTTAGAATGGAAATGAGGAGACATTTCTTCAGCCAGAGAGTGGAATTCATTGCCACGGAGCACAGTGGAGGCTGGGACATTGAATGTCTTCAAGGCAGAGATTGATAAAATCTTAATCTCACAAGGAATTAAGGAATACGGGGAGGATGTGGGTAAGGGAGTTGAAATGCCCTTCAGCCATGATTGAATGGCGGAGTGGACTTGATGGGCTGAATGGCTTTACTTCCACTCCTATTTCTGATGGTCTTATGGTCTTAATCGAGTGGAATGGCTCTGGGGCCACCCACTTGTCTGCGCCTCCTTCTGTGGAACTCCCCTCAGTTCTCAAACTGTCCACACCGAGTGTCTCCGTAGTACCCATGGTAGAGTCACTTTCAAATCCTGTTCCCTTTAGCATCGGACCAGGAACAGTCGCTGACACAGCTATAATTGCCTCATCCTCTCCAGTAGCCCTGTAGGTTCGGCAAATACTTTGTAAATTAAACGCCTCCATTCACTGCTATCTCCGGGGCCTCACCTGAGAAATTCTTGGTTCTCATGACTCCATGCTGCAGCCTGCCATGAACACCAGCCCACACCCACCCACATCCACCTTCCCCTGTCAAGAACACCTACAGTTGGTCCTGCCCCGACACACCTGTGTGTGCCCTCCTTGACCCCTTCCTTTCCCTTTTACCAAGTGCCCTTCTGTACACCTCAACCTCCTCCCTGCACTCGATGGTGCTGACAATTTCACTGCACTGCCTCAGTCCCTCACAAACTGGGATCACCCTGTTCCGTGCTTGCTGACCCCCACCTCACCTTGCCCTCCCAGCTAGCGCTGACTGGACTGTCTTTCATTGGTCCTGAGGGAGTAGCTGCGGACGTTCTGCTCACTACTGAGCAGACAGCACATTTTCACCACGATCCTGCCTCGGTTCCACATGTTGCCCTTATGGTTAAGGCATCAAGATATCCCAAGGACTTCGGACCTATGGTAACTAGACAATGACAGAGGCCTCGGCACTTTGTGCCCCTTGACCCGAGGAAGCCCCTGTCACTATCTGATGCCCGACGAGGGCAGGAGGTGTTTTGCGTGCCCTGCCCTCCCACATCAGTGGAGGCTACCTTTACTACGCACCATCCCCTCCTCTCTGCGATGACACCATCCTACGAACATCCCTTAGTGCTGGCTGATCTTCCAGCCTCGCTGTGGGCACAACTTGAGTCATGCTGGCCTGGTGCTCTCCACCCTGCCACTTAATGCCACAGTCAAGCAGGGGGGGGGGCTATACTACTGCAGTCAATATGGCAACAATCTGTCACCAGCCACAAACCTGTCTTCGACTCCCAATACTCATGGACCCGGCTTCCCCAAGGCCATACGGAGACCCTCATGGCATATGCCTCTGCAGTACACCAGACAATCAGGACCCTCCACTGGCTATGCCAAAACATCTTGCTACAATATACAGAAGCTTTGTTAGAGGTCTCCACCTGCTGCTTGCATGGGGGACACTGTCACCCTGCTCCACTGCCTGGCACAACATGGACACAAAGTCTCTGGAGAGAAAATGCATCGTTGCCAGGGCACAGTACATTACCTGGGCTACAAACTATAGCGTGGCCTCAGAGCACTGTCGAAGGAACACACAGCCACCGTCACTAAGCTACGTCCAACCACGACACCAACTGACCTTTTAGCTTCCTTGAGTACAATGAACTACTGCAGGCACTGGATACCTGACCACCGTGCCACTGATGCACCCTTCCGCGAGGCTTCTTCACCAACAAAGGTGCACTGACACCTGAAATGGAACAGGCTTTTAAGGAACGAAAACAGTATTTAATTTCCACTCCTGCTCTTGGGGTGCCTGACTATACACAGCCATTTCAACTGTATGTGACTGAGAAAGAGGGATATGAGTCTGGGATTTTGACACAGATGCGTGGGAATCTCCGGCTCCCTGTAGCCTTTTACTTTGTGCCTAGTGTAAGAGGAATGCTGGCCTGATTACGAGCCGTGGCAGCCACCACTGTAACGGTAAAGAAGTCCACATCTATTGTGCTGGACTATCCATGCACTGTTTCGGTTCCCCATTCAGTCGCCGTGCTGCTTAATTCAGCAGCAACCCAACATTTCACAGCCACTAGGGGAAAAGGCAATGAGGTGACATTTCTTTCTGGTGCCAACCTTTCCCCTCAACGTGCTGCTGTTTTGAACCCCCTCACCCTTCTTCCTATCATCGCAGATTCACACGTGGAACACCATGACTGTTCGCATTTAATTCAGCATGTTATAGCCCTGCACCCTGACCACTCAGAGACACCATTAGGCAACCCTGACCTGGTCCTCTTTACCAATGGGTCCTCATTTAGACCCTCCGCTCAACAGACGTTAGCAGGTCATGAACACTGCACACTTTTTTTAGACACTGCGCTACCAG
>NW_025194769.1:1185-4209 GCF_004010195.1 Chiloscyllium plagiosum | reverse complement strand
CTGGTCCAGGGGACTTATCTATTTTCACACTTTTTAGAATTGCTAACATTTTCTCCTTTTGAACATCAATCATCTCAAGTCTCGGAGCCTGTATCTCAGTATTCTCCTCAACAACCTTGCCTTTTTCTCGTGTAAATACTGACAGATATTCATTTCATGCTTCCCTATTCACCTAGGACTCCATTCACAACTTCCCACTACTATCCTTGATTGGTCCTAATCTTACTCTAGTCATTCTTTTATTCCTGATATATCAGGATGGTGTGTGTTATGGGATGTTACTGCATTGGAATAGTGCCTGAATGAAGTTGCTGTATCTGGTCAGTTATGTTTTCCAATAGTTACGTTATTCTAAATTCTGTTTTGTTTTGTTAAAATCTCGTGTTTAAATAAACTCTGTTTTGCTGAAAGTTGAGTGGCCTGACCAGCTGCATTACACCTGGAATAGAGATACAGAATCAAAGAGATGTACAGCATGGAAACAGACCCTTCGGTCCAACCCATCCATGCTGACCAGATATCCAAACCCAAGCTAGTCTCACCTGCCAACACCCGGCCGATATCCATCCAAACCCTTCCTATTCATATACCCATCCAGGTGCCTTTTAAATGTTGCAATTGTACCAGCCTCCACCACTTCCTCTGGTAGCTCATTCCATACACATACCACCCTCTGCGTGAAAAAGTTGCCCTTTTGGTCTCTTTTATATCTTTCCCCTCTCACCCTAAACCTATGCCCTCTCGTTCTGGACTCCTGAACCCAGAAAAAGACTTTGTTTATTTATCCTATCCATGTGATTTTGTATACCTCCATAAGGTCATCCCTCAGCCTCCGATGCTCCAGGGAAAACAGCCCCGGCCTGTTCAGCCTCTCCCTGTAGCTCAGATCCTCCAACCCTGGAAACATCCTTGTGAATCTTTTCTGAACCCTTTCAAGTTTAACAACATCTTTCCAAGAGGAAGGAGACCAAAATTGCATGCAATATTCCAACAGTGGTCTAACCAATGTCCTGTACATGACCTCCCAACTCCTGTACTCAATACTCTGACCAGTAAAGGAAAGCATACCAAGCGCCTTCTCCACTATCCTATCTACCTGCGACACCACTTTCAAGGAGCGACGAACCTGCACTCCAAGGTCTCTTTGTTCAGCAACACTCACGAAGTGTATAATAATATCGATTTCACATCTGTCTTTAAAAGAGTAAAATGCTCGGGTCTGAGCTACTGCCTTCAAATATTTTGAGGTGGTCTGGCCTGGTCTATAACAATGTGTTTCTGTGTGTTTGTCTGTGTCTGCGCCAAGGTCTGTTGCACATCCGCACCTCAGTCTGTGTCTGTTTCTGTCTTTGTATGTGTATGAATCTATGTCGGTCTGCATGTTTGTGTGTGTAAATGTGCCTGTATGTGATTCTCTCTTGAACTGTGTGTGTCTATCTCAGTCTAACTATCTCTGCGTGTTTGTAGTTATAAATGTGTGAGGTAATGTATATGGATGTGTGTATGAGTGTGTGTCTCCGTATGTGTGGGTGTATGTGTGTCTATGTCGACCGAACTGTGTTATGTATCTGCGTGCACATTCAATGGTCCTTTTGATGTTTATCTCCAAATATGTGTCTGTATGTGTTTGTGCCTGTGAGTCTATCTCTGGCTGCAATGGAACTGGAGGAATGTGTGTGTCTGTATGTGATTCTCGCTCTTGAACTGTGTGCGTTATCTCAGTCGAACTATCTCTGCGTGTTTGTAGTTATAAGTGTGTGAGGTAATGTATATGGATGTGTGTATTAGTGTATGTCTCCGTATCTGTGTGTATGTGTGTGTATGTGTGTCTATGTCGGCCGAACTGTGTTATGTATCTGTGTGCACATTCAATGGTCCTTTTGATGTTTATCTCCAAATGTGTGTTTGTATGTGTTTGTGCAGCCTGTGTCTCTGGCTGCAATGGGACTGGAGGAAAGTTTGAATGAATTAATGAATTAAAAAGTGATGAATTAAAGGCTGAGTCTCTCTTGCTCCCTTCCTGTGTTTAATGTAATACAATGCCACCCTCTGGTGGCCTCGACATGCCACTACAAAAGTGGCCGATCTTTTTCTTCGAACAGAGCATCACAGCTTGTGAATCTCTCAGGTTGCTGGTGTCTCGTTCTTCAAACAATGTCTTTGGCAACACAGAGCAGTTTTATCCGACTGATGTTGCATCATTGATGTGAGCAAAAGGAGACAACAATGGGTGGAGGAGAGAGAGAGGGATACATTGTGAGAGTGAGAGCTGTAAATGGAGGGAGAGGAAACAAGGGAGAGAGATGAATCCTGCTGATGCCAGGTCAGAGAGAGTGATCCTGAGGTGAAGGTAAAGGACAAAGTGATTGAACCCCAACTCCTGAGCTCGGCCCCGGTTCCCTCCCCTTCCCTAAGGACCAGGACTTGGGGCTGAGTCTGTCTGTCACCAGCACAGCTTCTTCAACACAAAGATAAACAATAAAGCAGTTTGTTCCACTGTTTGGCACTTCTTAATGAACATTTTCATTATTTACAAATTGAAGTTATAGATACAGTCAGTGAAATGGTGCCTTTTCTCACTGGCCCCCAAGTTGTGAGAAACATTGAAATGTGTCTCTGTAACACCCTGTGGGATAAGATTGGATAAACCAGCACTACCCTCAGTCTGTTACCATAGCAACATGCTGCCTCATTGCTGAAACATTGAACTGAAATGAGAAAATCCTGGATGGATTGATTAATAAGCGAATTTGATTGATTGATGAATTTGGGTAAAGGGATATTTCAGCACATTCTTCAGCTGCTGTCTGAATTTAGTCTGGGTCGCAGCGTAAATCGCGGTGTTAGTGCAGCAACTGAGGAGCTGCAGCATGAAGCCCAATTCCTGCACATAGGCATCTAGATGCACATATTCATGTGCCAACGTATACATCCGATTCCATATCGAATACAGCATTAACATTGACCATAACAGGATGAAATTGGCCGAGATCACAAACAATAAAACAATAGATTTTTTTCGGT
>NW_025194769.1:0-1146 GCF_004010195.1 Chiloscyllium plagiosum | reverse complement strand
CCCAGGTAACGCCTGACACATGGAGACAATCCACAATCTTTATAAAGCAGGACGAAGATCGTCATGACGTTAACTGTGAGGAAGGAAAACCAACAATTTATACATCAGCCTGAAGGACATTTTACAATTGATTGAGATCAGAGTGAGATTTTCAAAATGAAATGTTCAGAGATTTATTGATGTCGTTGGAGCTGGAATAACACATGGCAAATTCCGAATTACTGACAGATAGGTGATGTAATACAGAAGAATCCCTCCCTCCCTAAACACACAGACACATATCCACAAGAACAGATGGTTTCTAGAACATTCCCAAACACGCGATTACTCGAGAGCAGACAGGTCATTGCTTTACAGCTCCGAATATGGAGAAAGGGCCTGTTTCCACACTGTAATGTAATCTAATCTAATTCCCAAACACGTGATTACTCGAGAGCAGACAGGTCATTGCTCTACAGCTCCTAATATGGAGGATAAACATTGTTGTCCTGAAGGATTCTCTCCCAGTTCCTCAAAGACAAATGGACGCTGGTGGTGGACTACTTTTTAAAATGTCCTTCCTTTTAAAACACCAAGACTCATAACGTCACATTGGTCAAATGTTGTCAACACAATTAAATTCAAATTCAATTGGTTTTTGGTATCATGGGCATAACTTTAATTAATTGGTAAATTCAAATCCGGTTTCATGAACCCAAAAACACAACTCGAAGCCTTTGGTTACATTTTCTCAATTTTCAGCACTTTCTGCACCTGTCACCTAGTCACAGGCACATGGGCTATGAAACTCACTTAGCTCAGAAATGCAACCTCCTTCTTGTAGTGACCAAACATTCTTTCAAATTCGTAACATCAATCCTTGCAGTATATTCCTCTCTTACTCCTGGGCCCTAACGTTCTTCACTTACCTGTGTGCAAACATCTCAAATTCTTCTGAAAATTGAAATATTCCAGTCCCACTGTTCTCATTTGTCAATGTCAGAAACAACATTCTCCACAAACCCCAGCAGATGTATCAAAGATAATTTTCCTTTTGTGAATCTGGGCTGACTCTGCTAAGTTATACCATTATTCTCCAATTATCCAGTTATCACATACCTTACAAACATGCTGATACTTTCCTCACAACTGATGTCAAGTTATCCA
>NW_025194768.1:3261-4209 GCF_004010195.1 Chiloscyllium plagiosum | reverse complement strand
CCTCTGATCAAGTGTTCACCAGTTGGGCCACGTGTTTTGAAGACTTTGCTGTGTTCCAAAATGAATAGACGATTTGAAGGTTAAACAAAATTCTCATTCAGGGAAGTGCTTGAACAGGTGACCAAGTGATCACTTTGTTGGTTGGGTGGGAACATGAAGACAAATGGCATGGCCAATAGAGAAATGACAACCACCCTGAACACCCCTGTCCATCCAGAAACCCAAACTAGCTGACACTGCTTTCACATCTCAGAGGGCCCTGTGCTTTCAGTCAGCATCCTGCACCCCACCGACACGACACGACACAACCGGACACGACCGGGCACGACCAGACTGGACAGGCCAGGACAGCAAAGGACAGGCCTGGCCAGAACACAACAGCACAGCACAGGCCAGGCCAGGGCAGGACACACCAGGACAGGCCAGGCTGGTGGGAACTCACCGTTCAGAGTTGGCAGGGCGGCTGGTGACAGGTTTGAAGAGAGAAATCCGCTGAAAACAAAGGTACAGCAGGTAGATCAGGCCCACGCTGAACGGAGTGAACAGGTCAAAGGTCTTACACACAAAATGACCACCTGCAAGGGAACAGGAGAAGACAGAAGGTCAGGGGAGATCCAGTCAACGAGATGACAGCAGAGTGCAGTCCTGGGAGCAGGCCGGAGTGCGGTCCTGGGAGCAGGCCGGACTGCGGTCCTGGGAGCAGGCCGGACTGCGGTCCTGGGAGCAGGCCGGACTGCGGTCCTGGGAGCAGGCCGGACTGCAGATCTCACACAGTCAGGCAACGGTGCGGAGTCGGAGTCGGAGTCGGAGTCGGGGTCTCGGAAATCATAACCAACACCCCCCATCACCGCGTCCCACAAACACACTCCCCCCTCCCCCCCCGCCATCACCGCGTCCCACAGACACACTCCCCCCTCCCCCCCCGCCATCACCGCGTCCCACAGACAC
>NW_025194768.1:0-2667 GCF_004010195.1 Chiloscyllium plagiosum | reverse complement strand
GTTAGCATGGTTTTGTGAAGGGCAGGTCAAACCTTATTGAATTCTTTGAAAAGGTGACGAAGGAGGTTGATGAGGGGAAAGCGGTAGATGTGGTATATATGGATTTTGTAAGGTGTTTGATAAGGTTCCCCATGGTAGGCTACTGCAGAAGATACGGAGATATGGCATTGAGGGTGGGTTGGAGGTTTGGATTAGGAATTGGCTGGATGGAAGAAGACAGAGGGTAGTAGTTGATGGCAAAGTTTCTTCATGGAGTGCCGTCACTAGCGGTGTTCCGCAAGGATCTGTTTTGGGACCATTGCTGTTTGTCATTTTTATAAATGACCTGGAAGAGGGGTTAGAAGGTTGGGTGAGCAAGTTTGTGGATGATACGAAAGTCGGAGGAGTTGTTGACGGTGAGGAAGGATGTGGCAGGTTACAGCAGGATATAGAGGAGCTGCAGAGCTGGGCAGAAAGGTGGCAGATGGAATTCAATGTAGCTAAGTGCGAGGTGATTCACTTTGGGAAGAATAACAAAAAGATGGGGTACTGGGCTAATGGTCGGATACTTGGTAGTGTGGATGAGCAGAGGGATCTTGGTGTCCATGTACACAGATCTCTGAAAGTTGCTACCCAGGTAAATAGTGCGGTGAGGAAGGCATATGGCGTACTGGCTTTTATTGGTAGAGGAATTGAGTTCCGGAGTCCTGAGGTCATGATGCAGTTGTATAAGACTCTGGTGCGGCCGCATCTGGAATATTGTGTGCAGTTTTGGTCGCCATACTATAGGAAGGATGTGGAGGCACTGGAACGGGTGCAGAGGAGGTTTACCAGGATGTTGCCTGGTATGGAAGGAAAATCGTATGAGGGAAGACTGAGGCACTTGGGGCTGTTTTCATTAGAGAAAAGAAGGTTTAGGGGTGACTTGATTGAGGTGTACAAGATGATTAGGGGGTTAGATAGGGTTGACAGTGTGAACCTTTTCCCGCGTATGGAGTCGGGTATTACAAGGGGGCATAGCTTTAAATTAAGGGGGGTAGATATAGGATTGAAGTTAGGGGTAGGTTCTTCACTCAGCGAGTCGTAAGTTCATGGAATGCCCTGCCAGTAGCAGTGGTGGACTCTTCCTCTTTATGGGCATTAAAGCGGGCATTGGATAGGTATATGGAGGATAGTGGGTTAATACAGGTTAGGTGGGCTTGGATCGGCGCAACATCGAGGGCCAAAGGGCCTGTACTGCGCTGTATTCTTCTATGTTCTATGTTCTATGAGACGCTCCGCAAGATTTCTTTGTGACTGGTGTCCCTGTCAAGTAGTTCCCCTCACTCAATTTCCTTTCGACTTGATAAGGTCCACTTGTGTTTAAGTGTTCACCTATCACTGGAAGTAACACTAAAACCTTATCCCAGAGAGCAAAATTGCGATTTTTTTTTGGTTTTTTGACTGCTTTCTGTTTAATTGTATGCTGTGATACGTTTGAATGCTGCCTAGTCAACTTCCCAGCTCTATTTAATGTGTCACTAAAATTTGGCACATATTTTAAATATGTGGTCTTTGATTCCTAACTAACTAAATCTCCCTTAATCAATTTTATTAGTTCTGTCACTTCATGACTCAAAACTAATGTCAATGGATTACATTTGGCCGAGTAATTTGGTGCATCTCTGATCACAAAAAGCACAGCAGAATTCCCTTGTCCCAATCAGCTCGATAGTCTTATTGCTAAGGCCTCAACATGGTCTCTAATGTCTGATGCCATCTTTCCAGCGCTTCCTGCGATTCTGTTTGGTCGGAAGTAGATGTGTGTAATTTTATTCCTCACCTATCCATAACTTGCTTGAATAAATTTAAAGTGAATTTTGAACTCTGATATGATTGTATCTCTGTGTAGTCATTTTCCAGTGAAAAAATTGAATAATTCCTCTGTAATTCTATTAGAAATTATATTGCATAATGGAACAACCTCTGGAAATCTAGTCGACAGATCCCTTATTATTAACAAATACTGATTCCTACTCTTTGTTTGAGATCGAGGTCCTGCACAATTAAGACTCCTGTAAAAGATCCCTCAAATGCAGGAATACTTATCAAAGGTGCTGGCTTTACTATTGCCTGTGGTTTCCCAATTACCTGACATGTTTTACACGTCTGGCATAATTCCACTACATCCCTGTGGAGTCAGGCCAGTAAAAATGTTTTTGTACTTTAACTTCATAGACAAAGTCAACAGAGATTTATGAAATGGGAATCATATTTGAGAAAGTGGCTTTTAACAAAATTATGAGAAGGTATCAATGCAATACGATTGGAATCTCAGAAAGATTTTTGATAAAGCCCCAAAACTATTTTGCAAATTCTAATCCTGTGGGACTGGGGCAAATATATGGTCATGGTTTTAGAATGGGAGAGCTGGCAGGAAAGAATGAGTAAGCATAGAACCATGTTTTTTTTTCTGAATGGAACACTTTGAGGATATAACAAGGATATATCGAGATTTGACATCCACCTATTCCCAATACACATCATATCTTTGGTTGAGGGGCTCATATGCTATATTCCCCAGTCTGCTGACAGTCTCTCGAACACCAATTCCTGGCAAATATAAATTCGCTTAAGTTCAAGTCCTTCAGCCACTGTTATCTCAGGGGGATTGATTGTGTCTTCCTTTGTGGGCGGCACGGTGGCACA
>NW_025194767.1:3105-4208 GCF_004010195.1 Chiloscyllium plagiosum | reverse complement strand
CTCGTGATGGAGAGATATTGGAATGGTCACGGTTCCCTCGTGATGGAGAGATATTGGAATGGTCACGGTCCACTCGTGATGGAGAGATATTTGAATGGTCACGGTCCACTCCTGATGGAGAGATATTGGAATGGTGATGGTACACTCGTGATGGAGAGATATTGGAATGGTCACGGTCCACTCGTGATGGAGAGATATTGGAATGGTTATGGTCCACTCGTGATGGAGAGATTTTGGAATGGTCACGGTCCACTCGTGATGGAGAGATATTGGAATGATCACGGTCCACTCGTGATGGAGAGATATTGGAATGGTCACGGTCCACTCGTGATGGAGAGACATTGGAATGGTCACGGTCCACTCGTGATAGAGTGATATTGGAATGGTCACGGTCCACTCGTGATGGAGAGATATTGGAATGGTCTTGGTCCACTCGTGATGGAGAGATATTGAAATGGTCACAGTCATCTCGTGATGGAGAAATATTGGAATGGTCACGGTCCACTCGTGATCGAGAGATATTGGAATGGTCACAGTCCACTCGTGATGGAGAGATATTGGAATGGTCAGAATCCACTCGTGATGGAGAGATATTGGAATGGTCACGGTCCACTCGTGAAGCAGAGATACTGGAATGGTCACAGTCCACTCGTGATGGAGAGGTATTCGAATGGTCACAGTCTATTCGTGATGTAGAGATTTTGGAATGGTCACAGTCCACTCGTGATGGAGAGATATTGGAATGGTCACAGGCCACTCGTGATGCAGAGATCCTGGAATGGTCACGGTGCACTTGTGATAGAGAGATATTGGAATGGTCACGGTCCACTCGTGATAGAGAGATATTGGAACGGTCACGGTGCACTCGTGATGGAGAGATATTGGAATTGTCACGGTCCACTCGTGATAGAGAGTTATTGGAATGGTTACGGTCCACTCGTGATATAGAAATATTGGAATGGTCATGGACCACTCGTGATGGAGAGATATTGGAATGGTCACAGGCCACTCGTGATGCAGAGATCCTGGAATGGTCACGGTGCACTTGTGATAGAGAGATATTGGAATGGTCACGGTCCACTCGTGATAGAGAGATATTGGAA
>NW_025194767.1:0-3010 GCF_004010195.1 Chiloscyllium plagiosum | reverse complement strand
GTCCACTCGTGATGGAGAGATTTTGGAATGGTCACGTTCCACTCGTGATGGAGAGATATTGGAATGGTCACGGTCCAGTCGTGATGGAGAGATATTGGAATGGTCACGGTCCAGTCGTGATGGAGAGATATTGGAATGGTCACGGTCCAGTCGTGATGGAGAGATATTGGAATGGTCACGGTCCAGTCGTGATGGAGAGATATTGGAATGGTCACGGTCCAGTCGTGATGGAGAGATATTGGAATGGTCACGGTCCAGTCGTGATGGAGAGATATTGGAATGGTCACGGTCCAGTCGTGATGGAGAGATATTGGAATGGTCACGGTCCAGTCGTGATGGAGAGATATTGGAATGGTCACGGTCCAGTCGTGATGGAGAGATATTGGAATGGTCACGGTCCAGTCGTGATGGAGAGATATTGGAATGGTCACGGTCCAGTCGTGATGGAGAGATATTGGAATGGTCACGGTCCAGTCGTGATGGAGAGATATTGGAATGGTCACGGTCCAGTCGTGATGGAGAGATATTGGAATGGTCACGGTCCAGTCGTGATGGAGAGATATTGGAATGGTCACGGTCCAGTCGTGATGGAGAGATATTGGAATGGTCACGGTCCAGTCGTGATGGAGAGATATTGGAATGGTCACGGTCCAGTCGTGATGGAGAGATATTGGAATGGTCACGGTGCACTCGTGATGGAGAGATATTGGAATGGTCACGGTGCACTCGTGATGGAGAGATATTGGAATGGTCACGGTGCACTCGTGATGGAGAGATATTGGAATGGTCACGGTCCAGTCGTGATGGAGAGATATTGGAATGGTCACGGTCCAGTCGTGATGGAGAGATATTGGAATGGTCACGGTCCAGTCGTGATGGAGAGATATTGGAATGGTCACGGTCCAGTCGTGATGGAGAGATATTGGAATGGTCACGGTCCAGTCGTGATGGAGAGATATTGGAATGGTCATGGTCCACTCGTGATGGAGAGATATTGGAATGGTCACAGTCCACTCGTGATAGAGAGATATTGGAATGGTCACGGTCCACTCGTGATGGAGAGATATTGGAATGGTCACGGTCCAGTCGTGATGGAGAGATATTGGAATGGACACGGTCCACTCGTGATGCAGCGATACTGGAATGGTCACGGTCCACTCGTGATGGAGAGATATTGGAATGGTCACAGTCCACTCGTGATGGAGAGATTTTGGAATGGTCACGTTCAACTCGTGATGGAGAGATATTGGAATGGTCACGGTCCACTCTTGATGGAGAGATATTGGAATGGTCACGGTCCACTCGTGATGGAGAGATATTGGAATGGTCACGGTCCACTCGTGATAGAGAGATATTGGAATGGTCACGGTCCACATGTGATGGAGAGATATTGCAATGGTCATGGTCCACTCGTGATAGAGTGATATTGGAATGGTCATGGTCCACTTGTGATGGAGAGATATTGGAATGGTGACGGTACACTCGTGATGGAGAGATATTGGAATGGTCACGGTCCACTGGTGATGGAGAGATATTGGAATGGTCACAGTCCACTCGTGATAGAGAGATATTGGAATGGTCACAGTCCACTCGTGATGGAGAGATATTGGAATGGTCACGGTCCACTCGTGATGGAGAGATTATGGATTGGTTACAGTACACTCGTGATGGAGATATATTGGAATGGTCATGGACCACTCGTGATAGAGAGATATTGGAATGGTCACGGTCCACTGGTGATGGAGAGATATTGGAATGGTCACAGTCCACTCGTGATAGAGAGATATTGGAATGGTCACAGTCCACTCATGATAGAGAGATATTGGAATGGTCACTGTCACCTCGTGATGGAGAGATTATGGAATGCTTACGGTCCACTCGTGATGGAGAGATATTGGAATGGTCACGGTCCACTGGTGATAGAGAGATATTGGACTGGTCACAGTCCACCCCAGATAGAGAGATATTGGAATGGTCACGGTCCACTCGTGATGGAGAGATATTGGAATGGTCACGGTCCACTCATGATGGAGAGATTTTGGAATGGTCACGGTCCACTCGTGATGGAAAGATATTGGAATGGTCACGGTCCACTCGTGATGGAGAGATGTTGGAATGGTCACGGTCCATTCGTGATGGAAAGATATTGGAATGGTCACGGTCCACTCGTGATGGAGAGATATTGGAATGATCACGGTCCACTCGTGATGGGGAGATATTGGAATGGTCACAGTCGACTCGTGATGGAGAGATACTGGAATGGTCACCGTCCACTCTAGATAGAGAGATATTGGATAGGTCACGGTCCACTCGTGATAGAGAGATATTGGAATGGTCACGGTCCACTCAAGATGGAGAGATATTGGAATGGTCATGGTCCACTCGTGATGGAGAGATACTCGAATGGTCACTGTCCACTCGTGATAGTGAGATATTGGAATGGTCACGGTCCACTCGTGATAGAGAGATATTGGAATGGTCACGGTCCACTCGTGATGGAGAGATATTGGAATGGTCATGGACCACTCGTGATGGAGAGATATTGAAATGGTCACAGTCCACTCGTGATGGAGAGATATTGGAATCGGCACAGTCCACTCGTGATGGAGTGATATCGGAATGGTCACGGTCCACTTGTGATGGAGAGATATTGGAATGGTCACGGTCCACTCGTGATAGAGAGATATTGGAATGGTCATGGTCCACTCGTGATGGAGAGATATTGGAATAGTCATGGACCACGCGTGATGGAGAGATATTGGAATGGCCACAGTCCACTCGTGATGGAGAGATACTGGAATGGTCACGGTCCACTCGTTATAGAGAGATATTGGAATGGTCACAGTCCACTCGTGATGGAGATATATTGGAATGGTCACGGTCCACTCGTGATAGAGAGATTTTGGAATGGTCACGGTCCACTCCTGATGGAGAGATATTGGAATGGTCACGGTCCACTCGTGATGGAGAGATATTTGAATGGTCACGGTCCACTCGTCATGGAGAGATA
>NW_025194766.1:0-4208 GCF_004010195.1 Chiloscyllium plagiosum | reverse complement strand
TGGGGCACTGTTACATTACAATGTGGTCTAATTCATTTATTTAAGAATTTGAGCAAACGAGAGACAGCAGTGAGTTAACTCCCAGTTGACAAAGAGTATTTTTAGAACTGAGGTATACTGGATGATACAAATCTCAATCTGTCAATAACAAACATTGGTTAATTTATTTAAGAATTTGAACAAACGAGAGACAGCAGTGAGTTAACTCCCAGTTGACAAAGAGTATTTTTAGAACTGAGGTATACTGGATGATACAAATCTCAATCTGTCAATGACAAACATTGGAAAATGCTTATTAAATAAAATCATAGAACTCTTACAAAGTGGAAGCTGGTCAATGGGCCCATCGAGTCCACGCTGACCCTGCAAAGGTCATCCCACCCAGACACACCCGCTGGCCCTGTGAGGCAGCGGGACTAACCACTGAGTCACTGTGCAACCCTGTATACCAGCACTGACACACCAACACCATCAATCCAACACTGTAATCTAATTTTATTTCAGTGACTATTTGGAAATTAAATTCCAGTTGTTGAGTGTCTCTCTGAGAAATGTTCTCCTCAACACTGGGATGTAGCTTCCCCAGTTATCAGCAGCTGTTCTGTGAAGGGCTGATAGTTTGTTAATGGAGATGACACATTGTAGGTTTTAATAAATCCCACATCGTAATAGAATTGCTAACCTTGCACGTATAAAACATTTGAATTAAATGTAACTTCTCCAATTAAGGTAATGATTGAAAGAAGTAAAACAAGTCACTGAAAAATAGCTTCATAAGCTTCAGTCAATACTGATCCGTTGAAAACTTTACTTATCTCAGACCTTTCTAAATGTGAGGAATTTAACCCTGTGTTTGGAACACTTCATTCCCTCATGATTGAACCCTTACTGTCCAGATAGCATTCTGATCAATCGAAGCTGGACTCAAACGGACATGGGCTCTCAACTCCCCAGTATGTTTTTCTTATTTTTCCATATTTGTTGGAAAGTCGAACATGTGTATTGTACCTTTAAGAGAGCATGAAGTCTGTTTTGGCAGTGAGAATTTGCAGGCACCTGGCATATGACTGAATAGCAGTCCCAGAAAAATCTCTTCAGACAAGACTACCAACAGAAAATTGAAGATATGTAACATTTGGCTGTTATGTTCACAATGTTTTTAATTAAACCAGTTTAAATTATACACGATAGTACTAAAATACAACCGTATTTGAATTTTGCTGTTTTGACAATATTGAACTAATAAGACAATCTGATGTTTGGGGTAAATAAAAAAACAGACACTTTGAAAGCCAGAGAGATAGTGACAAACTGCCATCTAGAGAGAGACTGCTATCGAAAACATTCTCTATCAAAGGTACCCTTTTCATATGGAACATCTTTGCAACAAAAGTCTGAAGGCTACTCAGGGAGCTCTACAGATGAAAGATTACAGACACTGACGATGACAGCTGCTGCCTGGTTTTGAAAGGTAAGTTGATGTCATTTTAATAGGGCTATTTTGTGGATCGGTATATTGTTATAGAGTGAGAGGTAGACAACAATCATTTAAGAGAAAGGAGGCTTGGAGTTATAAATCATTGTTGTTTAGTGTTTGCTTTTAGTGCTAAAGACTAAATTGATATTTCTTTCATTAAGAATTGGAAGTGAGTTTGCTGTCACACATACTTGAGCAGATTATGAGGTGAGGTGAACTATCCTGCATGTTTAATTTAATTAGCAGTAGAGTTCAAGCTGTATTGTAACAGTTTGGGTGCTTGACCAGGGTTTGAATCGATTTGGATGGATCAAGTCTGAGATTTGCACAGATATGGGGTAGAAAAAAATCCCAGCAGATTGAAACAGTTGTCGATTAGGGTCCTCGATCTTTAAATAAAACGCAGGTGAGACAATTTGTTTAATTTCAGTGACTGGTGTTTGCTTAAATTAAAAGTGAGAAAAATGGCTCTGAGGGTTGCAAAAGAGGTCCATTCTGTGAAGAAGATTCCCAAATTTGCCAAGATAGTGTAGAAGGACAGAAAAAGACCATTTGTTTAGAATCAGCAAATAGGATAGAATTAGGTTTGACCAAGGACAAAAGTAAAGATGAAATTGTTGAGAGTTACTCAGCCACTTAGGGGTATCAGAGCAACAGGCAAGTACAGTAGACTTAGAAAAAGCTTAAATTGGAGTCAACATATAAACAAAGAGACAAAGAAAAAGAGTTAGAGAAGAAAGAGAGAGTGGAAAAAGAAAGAGAGAGAAGGTACTTAGCTGAGCAAAGACAGAGAGAAGAAAGGGAGAGAGAAAAAGGGAGAAAAGAAAAAGGAGAGAGAATTTGAAGGTCAGAATGTGACTTAGTCAGGTAGTTCAAGTTAACAAGATGGAGATGAAGAGAGAAGGCAGTGATATTTAAATATATTAAAACTGCTACATTTTGTTGTGAAAGATGTCGAAAATGTCTTTATTTCTTTTGAAACATTGGCCAGACAGATAGAGTAGTCAGAGGACTTGTGAGTAATGCTGGTTCAGACTAAGCATTAGTCTGGTAGGCAGAGCTAGTGAGGTATTTGCCGTGCTGTCAGATGAGGGGGCAAGAGATTATGAAGAAGTCAAACAGGCTGTTTTGAGTGCTTATAAACAGGTACCAGAAGTATATAGACAGCGGCTCAGAAACATAAAGAAGGAACCAAGTCAGACATATGTTGAGAAGGAAAGAGGTAAGTGTGGTAATTTTGACAGATGGGTATGAACCTTCAAAATAGCTCTATGAGAGATTATTCTGCTGGATGAGTTTAAAAACTCACCTCCAGATGTGATCATAATTCATGTGGTCGAACAGAAAGTTCAGGAAGTGCGATGTCTGCAAGATTTCTGGAGGCAAATCCATTACGGGGTATTACATCAAAAGGGTGGAAGAGGAGTTAGTAGCTTTCTTCACGTGGTATGGGTGACCTAGAGAGATGCAGTCATACCACGGGTCTAAATTTACTTCTAGACTGTTTAAGAAAGTCATGGATAGCTCAGATAGCGAGAACTTTACATCTTGTGAAACATCCTGAATCCCAGTGAGCTTTAGATTAGATTCAATTCCCTGCAGAGTGGAAACAGGCCCTTCAGCCCAACAAGTACACACCGACCCTCCGAAGAGTAACCCACCCAGACCCATTTCCCTCTGACTAATGCAGCTAACACTGCGGGCAATTTAGCATGGCCAATTCACCTGACTTTCACATCTTTGAAGCAAACCCACGCAGACGCAGGGAGTATGTGCAAACTCCACACAGACAGTCGCCCAAGGTAGGAATCAAACCTGGGACCCTGGTGCTGTGAGGCAGACGTGCTAACCACTGAGCCACTGTGCCACCCCTTTAGGAAGGTGGCATGAGACCCCAACGAACATGTTGAGAGCATACTCTCAGGATTACCCGAATGATGGGGAGAATGGTATTCCATTCATATTGTTTGACATTGGAGATGCCCCAAATGGAATCTACTCATTTTGAGTTAGTATGCAGACACGAAGTGAGAGGCCCTTTGAAATTAATTAAAGAGAAATTGACAGGACCAAAGTCAGAGAACTCTCATTTGGATTATGTATCAGAGGTGAGGGAGAGATTAATTCGAGTAGGTGAGTTAGCTAAACAGCACCTAAAGAGTGCACATTATAGAATGACCAAGGGTCAGTTCGACTCGAAAAGTCAGCTCTTTTCTCTGCTGCCAGACCTGCTGAGATTTTCCAGCATTTTCTCTTTTGATTATAGAATGAAACAGGTAGCAGATAAGAACACTGAGATTTGGATGTTTTCCTGAAGCATGACATATTAGTATTATTACCAGTGATAGGAGATCCCTTCAAAGCCAGGTTTAGTGGTCCCTAGCAAATTGAGAAAAAGTTAAGTCAGGTGAACTGCCTGGTAAAGATGCCAGATAGAAACAAAACTGTATCAGATATGTCATATGAACTTACTAAAACCTTATTATAACAGGGAGAAGGATTTGGAGAAACAGGTGTTAGTCACTGTCCCACAGAGTGCAGAATCAAATCCAGGTGTTGTGGAACTTGATATGCCTCAAAATATATTAAATAATGAGGAAGGACTTTAGAAGTGGGTTAGGTTTATAAACTATCTGTCTCCGGAACAAACAACACAGTTTAAGTGTTTGTTCCAGCAGTATGAGGACACATGCAGGAGTAAGTAGGGAGGACTAATGCCATTTTAGATGAG
>NW_025194765.1:0-4208 GCF_004010195.1 Chiloscyllium plagiosum | reverse complement strand
GATAGCCACACAATTCACTGTCAGAAAGATAAAGGAAAAATTATTTAGTATTAATGAGCACTCTTTTCTGTATAAGTTTACAAGCAATATGCATTGTTGCTACAACAACAATAAAGATTAACCAGTCATCACAAAAAAGTAACTCTTTTCAGTGAGTCCTTGCATTAATTTATGAGGAGGAAAACAAATCATCAGAGTGCTGAAATACCAAAACAGGGCAGCTTTAAATCAATTGTCATGAAAGTGAAAAGGTGTATTGGGAAAGGGGGATGGGGGGGTGGGTAGTTTTTTTATGATCGGTTTGAGGGTAGATGCGGTTCAACAACACAGGGATGATGTTCCTCGGCAGTGATAATCCATGCTATTAAAATGTGATTTCCAGGTGGAGGTAAATGCGTCATGTGCAAGCACAATGAAAGATGAGGGAGTTGGGATTGTTGTAAATCTGGTCAAGTGCAAACTCCAACCATCTGTTAATATGATGGGAAATGACAGGCCGATCCTGTTGGTTGAATCAACATTGTCGTTGCATGGAGATAGAGGTAACAGTAACAAGATAGCATTGTCAACCCCGGCAAAGTTGCACTAATTCTCCTCAGTTATCAACACATCACATCCAAGAAGATAACTGTAGTGAATTGACACTGAATTCTTTACTTTCAATGTGGATTCCTGCAAGCTTTTGAAAATTAATAACATGCTGTTCATCATTCAGTTCAAAATGTACTGGAAGTTTACAAAGGCAAAATGTCGAGTTAAACTGGGTGTCGTTCAGAAGCTCTGGCGGATTTCACAGGGCACCTTTAGTAAAATAAACTGTCCAGGCATGTTTACAAAGGCAAAATGTCGAGTTAAACTGGGTGTCGTTCAGAAGCTCGGGCGGATTTCACAGGGCACCTTGAGTAAAATAAACTGTCCAGGCATACACTGGAAATTCAGTGTTCCAGAAGATTTCTTGTGGACAGGTATCTAAATTGAAAGTAACTACAGAGACTTATGAACACAGGTCATACACAAACCGACCTTCCATCCATTGACTGAATGTACACGTCTTGTTGCCGCACAAAGCCAGCCAACACCACTAAAGAGCCTCCCACCCCGGTTAAACACTCCTTCAACCTCTTCCGTCAGTTCGGAGATACAAAACCATAAACACAGAGAACACTATGTTCAAGACTAGCTTCGTCCCCATAGTTATTTGAATTCTGAATGGACTTCTCAAAGATTCAACCTAATTTTGATCTTGCTTCTTGAGCACCTTCCTTGCAGCTATAACTCTGTATCCCTCACTCTGTTCAATCACCCGATGGCCTTTGTGTCTTTCCAAGGAATATTCGCAGCACTGCAAGCAAAACAAGTTTTTTATCCCCCCACAATACAAAGGTAAACGTGACAATATAAGAATAAATTATATCAAATCAACTCATGGTTCAGAAAAAACGGTAAACAACAGAGATGATGGAAGAGTAACCCTGTCTATCAGCAGAGCCAGTGGAATACCTTGTGAGGCAAGATACATTGTACAGTGTCTATAGCTGAACAGTGCGAAATGCCTGCGGATGGCTTGCTCAATGTTGGGGGGTGGGGTGCTACAATTTCAAAGGGACTGGCATGGAATGCTGAAATGGCAGAGATGCTGCAAAAGCAAAAGGATACCCTGAAAATTAACAGAGTTTGGGATAATTGCAGTCAGGATCATTGTTGGAGGCAATGGCTCTGGGGGAAGTATTGGTGGAAAAGACAATGGTCCAGCTGGGAGTTGGAGACGGCTTGCAGACATAGAGACTTGCAGCACAGAAAGTAAAAATGCACTTTGCCAGATAGAATCCATGAAACAACTGCCACAGAATTCTCATCCAGTTTTCCAGCATTAGGTCCATAACCCTGACATTACAAGTGCACATTTAAAGAGTTCTATGATATCGGGGATCTGCTTCTACTATCCTTACAGGAAGTAAGTTCCACATTGTCACAACACTTCCGGTGGAAAACTCAAACCAGACCACAAAGGGGAAAACTTATATCCTTTTGTGCTGTCTATGCCCCTTATAACAATATACTTTTAAATGATGCCCCCTATCAATCTCCCCTGCTCCAAGGAAAACAATCCCAGTCCATGCAAACTCCCTTCATACCCAAAACTGTACTACCTTGGAGTCTTCCTGGAAAGTCTCCAGCTTCTTTCAGACAATCAAAATGTTCCAACATTCTAGCTGTAGCCTAGCCAATATTTTATACAGTGCCAACATATTGTCCCTGCTCCTAAACTCTATGTCTCGCATTTAAAAGCCAAAAAACTCCCAATACCTTCTCAACCATTTCACCGACATGTCCTACTACTTTAAGACCTTCATGTGCACCAAGATCCCTATGATTCAGTGTTTCCCAGGTTTCTGTATTCATAATGCACCCCTTGGGTTTTGTGTCCCGCCAAGTGCATCAGCTCACATTCATGGATTGAATTCCTATTTCCAACTATTTTTGCATTACCAGTGAACTTATCCTGGAAATCCCTGGTATGCAGAGTTCACAGCATTTCCGAGTACCACATTTTATCTTTCATTGAACATGTGGCTCTGTAATTTCCCTGTTTCCATCTTCAATACATCCCACTGCTCTGACATGGGTTGACTTAAATGTTTCTGCTCTCTGTCTAATTACACCCGATCTTATTCCCACAGTTTAGAACTTTGATTTCCCCCTTATCCATGTCCTTTTCCATGTTAATCTTGAGTTATGATTACTGTCTGCAAAATGCTTCCTCACTGAGAGGTCAGCCCAGCTTCATTAACGAAAAATAAATCCAGGATCACTGTCAAAGCGGGGGAAGGTAAAGGAACAATCTGGGATTAGCCCGGTGAAGCTATGAAATGTGTTGTAGGAAAGAGAGATTTAAAAACCCTCCAGTTTATCCAGCAGACAGCAACAGAGGGATAAACGGTTACAACAGCTGCCAAACGTTCCAGAATCAGAGGTGAAGCAGGATACCCGGGATAAGAGACGGATTATGGGGTGGGGGGAGCAATACCAATCAGAATGGCGGAGAACTGGAATATAATAAATATTATCCAACCTGAACATTTGGAGGGCAGCCATGGGAAATCGTCAAGGGTCATTTCACAGAAAATGATTTGCTCTCTTAGTGAGAATGGGTCATGGCCCCTGTGGATTTAAGGAATGCTCAGGTTTGTTGTATATTTTACAGTCGAGTCAGAAAGGCAAGTCATCCTCAGTGTGTAGCTCTGTACTCATTCAGAAAAGAAAATTACTTGCAGGTGGGATACGGGAAGCGGAATGAGGAATGTCATGAACATTCCAATGTTTAACAAGTTCGAGGGGACTGGTATTTATTTTTAATTCTATTTCGATCCTATATTTTGGAATCGGAGAATGTACACCTGACCGTTGCACTTGTCTGTCCTCATAGGGACAACCTCCATCCACAAACAGCAGGCCCCACTGCAGATTACAGCTTTGAACCGAGACATGGATGGAACGAGCTGCGAGAGGCCGTGGTGATGGTGGGTAAAATTAAAACATTTAAAAGGAAGGCTTTAGAAGGATATGGGCCAAATGCTGGCAAATGGGACAAGGTTAATTTGCGATATCTGGTCAGGATGGAGGAGTTGACAAAGGGGCCGTTTCTGTGCTGCATGACTCTATAAGAAGAAATTTATTCCTCAAATCTTCATCACTCCCATAATTAGAAAGGTCAATCCGTGCTCCTCAACAGTTACCCAAGCCAACAGTGGATTCTGAACATTCAATATTCAGAGCTAACAGAATCTGAAACCCACACGGTGTAAAGGAGATTAACCAGCTCAAACCCCTTTTACTGTAGTGCTCCCTAAAGTAGGGAAGGAGGGAATGTGCGGCTATCAATACAGCTGCGCAAACACAGATACACGCAGGAATGTGAGAACACTGGGTTTATGAGATCCACTGCACTGACTGACCAAGATCCATTGCAGTTCTATACTTGCTGCCATTTCCAATAACTCCTTCCCTGAAGGTAGCCTCCAGTCTAAGGTGTGACTCAGGAATTCATTACATTTGACTAAGGGTAATCATGTAGTAAAGCAATGAAACAACAGATTTTTTTTTAATATCCACTTTAACTGTATGACATTTCAACTAGGGAGTGGGTATAACATTGAATATTACATCAGAATGCAAATCTCTTAATTAACAAGGTAAACCAGGAGAGA
>NW_025194764.1:0-4208 GCF_004010195.1 Chiloscyllium plagiosum | reverse complement strand
TCCTGTCATATGCAGTCAGGTCGAATAGTGGTGTCAATCAAACAACTCTGGTTGAGGATAACATCTTCCTCAATGATGGAATGGCCCAATACAACAATAGAAAAGCTCAGTCTGAAACCACAATAAAGTTCAGACAGAAGTATCAATAGGAGGATCTATGTTAGTCTCTTCCAGACGGCAGTCTTCAGTTAATTCGATTCACTGTGTGTGGTAATTCCAAACGGCTGGAGGGATGGGGAATATAAAGGCTGTGGGCCCTGATAACATTCCATTCAAGCTGTTCCTGCTGGGATATAGCACTGTCATCGACCTGTCAATGTGGGAAACTTTCCGGGTGTGTCCTGTACACACACAGACAAACCATCAGACAATCAATGACTACCCCATTGCTCTCATCTCTATCATTAATAAAGGGATGGAAGATGTCACTCACAGTGCGATGAAGAAGCACTTCCTCAGCACCAACCTGCTCACTGAAGCTCAGTTTGGGCTCTCATCCCTTGGGATCATTGAAGCCATGGTTTAACGATGTACAAAAGACCATGCAGCTGAATTCTAGAGGTGAGGCAACAGTGACTGCACTTAACATCATCATATCTGCATTTGACCAAGTGTCCCATTAAGGATCAATGGCAAAACTGGAGCAAATAGGAACCGTTTGCACTGGTTGAAGTTATACCTGAAAGGAAGGTGGCTGGGGTTGGAGGAGAGCATCCATCTCAGCTCCAGGACAGCTCTGCAGCAGTTCCCCAGGGGAGGAGTTTCTGGGTAAACCTGTAGATCAGAAGTGGAAAGGTAAGGCACGATACCCCAACAGGATGATGGGGCTGCTCTCTCTTTGGACAGAGACGACTGGTGGCAGCTTAACTGGACAGTCATCATGCCTCAAGTAAGGGAGAAGTTGAATAGGACAGTCCTTTTCAGTCACCTCAGTCAATACAGAATTGAACCCACACTGTTGGCATTAATCTGCATTACAAACCGGCGGTCCAACTGATTGAGGTAGCCAAGTTCTCACTCAGTTATTTGGGGAAGCTACTGTAACATTATTGTTTTCAGATATGTTGTTAGATACCATGGAGGAGGTGAAACTAGAAGCCAGCTTCCGAGCTCAGAGAGAGGGACAGCATCAGTGAGCTGTAAGAGTGCTCTCTGCCCTCGGCCCAATAATTTTCAGCTGCTTCATAAATGACAATCCCTACATTGTTAAGTCACAACTGGGGATGTTTCCCAATGATTGGACAATGTTCAACACCATTCGCGATTTACTGAGATACTGAAGCAGTCCTTGTCCAAATGTATCAGGACCTGGAAATATGTAAGTGTGAGCTTCACAGTGACAATACCATTTCCATTACACATGTGTCAGACAACGATTACTTCTAACAATGGAAATTTAAACCACATCCTCTAATGGTCAATGCCACCACCATAACTGAACACATACCAAGCAATATCGCGGGGATTACCGTTAACGTGAACTGGACCTACCGTATGATTCAGTTACCCATTCCTGTGAAGGGCTTATGCTAAAACATTGAACCTCCTGTACCTCAGCTGCTGCCTGACCTGTTTTTTTTTCAGCTTTTTGACGCATATAAATTCATTGGCTACAAGCATATTTCAGAGGCTAGAAATTCTGCAGTAATAACTCACCTCAAAATTTCCGAAAGCCTGTCCCCTATTGCTAAGACACATGTTGAATGTGTATGATTAAATCCTTCCATTTGCCTGTGTGTGTGCAGCTTCACCCCTCATCCACTGATGCTCAGTAGCAGCATTATATGCCATCTACTCGGTGCTCTGCAGAAATTTACCAAGGCTCCTTAAAACGAACCTCTGAACCCCCGAACATCAACAAGGACAAGGGAAGCAGATACACGGGACCCCCACCATGTTCGCGTTCTGTTCCAAGCCATCTACCATCCTGATTGGGAAGTATATTGCCATTCCTTCAGTGTCACTGTTTCAAGTTCCTATCTATCAATAAATGCCATCCCAATCACATTGCATGATTAAATTAACATAAAATTATTGTCCCGACCTGTTCAATGCTGGACACGGTTTTGGGTTTTTTGAACTCACGCTGGTTGGTCCAGGCAGTTGCTGGTTGTGAACAGCTGAAGGGATATGATGCTTGAAACAATCTGTCAGTCTCTCAGAGGCATGGTTTACATACCGAGCATCAGAGTTACTGGCATTCTCATCCCACATTACTGAGCTCTAAGATAGACAGAAGCAACTGAAAATGTACTCATATCTGACTGGGGCATGTTTAAACACACAGTGACATTGTTGCCATGAAAATGATTATAATTATTAGCAGGGAGAAAGTGAGGACTGCAGATGTTGGAGATCAGAGTCAAAAATGTGGTTCTGAAAAAAACAACTCAGACGTAAAGGCATCATCTGAGGAGCAGGAGAATCGACTATTAGTAAACAGTATTAATACAAGGGAAAAAATTGTTTATTTTCAAAGTCCTTGTACTGAATAATAATTTGGTCTTGGCTGTGGCAATGAGACTCATAATTTCTATGCTAATTACTGTGAGTTTTCATCATATTGTTGTTATAACAGTGTGCTGAATGAATGGGTGATTTAGTGCTTATTGGACAATCGAAAAGTTGGTATTACGAAAGGATATCAGACATTCAGTAAAGAGATATTACTTAATGGCTGTTAACGGTTAGAAAAATGCTGCAAACATTTACACAGAGATTTCCAGCTCAAGCCACACACAGGTTGTTGGGCTGGGATCATACTGGCCATCAATGGAGCTGCACAATTCTGTTTGGATACTGACATTGTGGGGCTAGTATACACTGGATATGGTTTATGAGGGATTCAATGTAAGATGCCATATGCTGCGGAGTCCATCACCTTTAAAACACCTTCATTCAGGATCAGGGCCAAGGTTCAAAATTACAGAGTTTAGGTGGCACACAAGAAGAGATATATTTGCAAGACATGGCTGTTTACAGGTTGTTGTTATTGAACTGCGTCTTGACCAGTGCCATGTGCTAATCCATTGGCCAGTCTGCCCCACACACATCCCCCCAATGTTCAGGTATGTCTCTAACCAGTCTATTAGATTATTAGATTACATTACAGTGTGGAAACTGGCCCTTCGGCCCTTCGGCCCAACAAGTCCACACCGAAGCGCAACCCACCCATACCCCTACATTTACTCCTTACCTAACACTACGGACAATTTAAGCATGGCCAATTCACCTGACCTGCACATCTTTGGACTGTGGGAAGAAACCGGAGCACCCGGAGGAAACCCACGCAGACACGGGGAGAACGTGCAAACTCCACACAGTGGGTCGCCTGAGGCGGGAATTGAACCCGGGTCTCAGGAGCTGTGAGGCAGCAGTGCTAACCACTGTGCCACCGTGCCGCCCACCATTGTGAGGGATTGTGTGAGTAACTGCCCAGCTCCAGTTTGGAAGCTCTCTGGACACATTTTGGAGATGGTTAGTGTTTTGGAGGTCGTGGTGAGTGCTAGTAAAACATTATCTGAATTCAGGCTTTTCCTCAAAGTCATTTTCAACAGCTTTGCTGCCTGCAAGACGGTGGGTTCACTGATCTGAAAATGAAGCGGCTGTTTACTCCAGTCACTGAATTGTGCGTTAGTTACGTGTACGCTCTGGTAGTTCAATTATTGTACACTTCAATTGTTTTCATCTGAAAAAAACAATGAGTGGTTTATTTTAAAATATGTAACAAATAAAGTGGTATTAACACTTCATTACACAAAATGTGAAAATGACCCGGTATATATTTCCCATGGACTAATCAAGTCACAGTCAGATATTGTCTGTAAAGCAGGATTCTGTGAACAGGAATATCTCCAAGGCAACATCACCACCCTCTCTGTTAGGTTCCATCCCACTGACAGGACACAGACAGGCAGAGGGGGACGGCTCCTTGGTATACAGTCAATATAGGTTGTCATGGTGGCTCAGTGGTTCGCACTGCTGCCTCATAGCACCAGGGTCCCAGGTTTGATTCCAGCCTCGGGCAACTGCCTGTGCAGCATTTGCACATTCTCTCTGTGTCTGCGTGGGTTTCCTCCCATAGTCCAAAGATGTGCAGCTCAAGTGAATTGGCCAGTGTTCAGTGCATTAGTCAGAGAGGCGTGTGTTCCTCTTCAGAGGGTTGGTGTGGACTAGTTGGGCCGAAGGGCCTGTTCCCATCCTGTAGG
>NW_025194763.1:0-4208 GCF_004010195.1 Chiloscyllium plagiosum | reverse complement strand
AATTCAACAACCATTTATCATCTCTAACTTTATTTTTATCACATTTTGATTACACTTTATAAAAGTAGTTTTGCTTAATGCTGTCAGTTATCTGATTGCTGTTCCCAGCCCTGTCTTAAAGGAAAATTCCTATTTCCGAGACTACAGAACAATCCCAGAGCTTTGGAAACATCACATCTAATAGCTAAAAACTCACATGATTGTCTCCCTTGACTGTACCAAACTAAAACTGGCTTCCAATCCAATAAACAGTCTTCCAATGGCCAGTATTGAGAAAGGTAGGTTCATCTTGTGTGTCATGCCCACTCAGACACAGAAGAAGAATAAGCAGCACAGCAACAAGCCATACATCCCAAATGTCACAGGAGCTTCCTTTCACCCCACTTCTTCTATTCCATCAACAAATCAATCTGGATCATGCACTTATGTTAAATGCACAAATGCTAACTCAGCTACTACATGCGGCAGCAAATCACCATAGAGTCATAAAGATGTACACCACAGCAACAGACCATTCGATCCAACCAGTCTATGTCGACCAGATATCTCAACCCAATCTAGTCCCACCTGTCAGCACCCAGCCCATATCCCTCCAAACCTTCCTATTCATATACCCATCCAAATGCCTTTTAAAATGTTGCAATTGTACTAGACTGCACCACTTCCTCTGGCAGCTCATTTCATACACACACCACTCTCTGCATGAAAAAGTTGCCCCTTAGGTCCCTTTTATTTCTTTCCCCTCTCACCCTAAACCTATGCCCTCTAGTTCTGGACTCTCCCACCCCAGGGAAAAGACTTCGTCTATTTATCCTATCCATGCCCCTCAAATTTTTGTAAACCTCTATAAGGTCACCCCTCAGCCTCCGACGCTCTGGGGAAAACAGCTCGAGCCTGTTCAACCTCTCCCTATAGCTCAAGTCCTCCAACCCTGGCAACATCCTTATAAATCTTTTCCAAACCCTTTCAAGTTTCACAAAAAAATCCTCTGATGCCACAAGTCTTATGTTTCCAGTCATCAGCCTGGTCAGCTTGGGCTACAGGATGGATGAGCACATTTGGTGCCCTAGTCCTTCTGTCACTGCCCTCTGCAATCCAGTGCCAGGCTGAATCTGACAGGATCAGAAACCATGGGAGCAGTGCAGACTGGGTCATCTGCCACCCCAATCCCAGACCACTATGCGCCCCCAACAGAATTGGCAGGGGTTTTCCTTTTGACTTGGGGGCAAAGTTTGAAGGATGAAGGTTGGGGTGTAAGAGAGGGAGGGGGCCAAGTTAAGAATGGTCAATAGATGGACTTCATCCAGCCAACTAACCACTCTGTGGCACCACCAAGGGGATCCGTGTTACAGGCTGTCCAAATGCTAAGCCTTCTTCTACCCATCACCCACTTCCCCCAATGCATTCAGCAGCCTCCAAATTGAGGTCAACACCTTCGTCACACGAGAAGGAAGCAGTGCCCGCGGCTCAATCCAGGCCCTCCTTCCAACTCAGGGAATAGCCATAACTGACCACCGGCACCAGGAAAAGATTATTTGACAGACACAGCAGTGAAAGGAGGTACGGGAAGGGAAAACAGAAAAGAAAGCGGCAACTTTACACGAACTTTTCTTTTGACAATAATGGCACATTAATGAGCAAACCAATAACTGATGTGTAGTGCCCATCGACAGCTGTCTCAAAAGTTAATGTCTCATTAAACCGGAGATCAATTAAGAAATGCATTCAAGTATCACTTTAAAAAAAATACTATCTAACTTAATCGTCTGGTCTCAAGCATGTTCTAGCGATCGTGCAGACTAATCGAATAATTAATAACTCAGTGTCTTCAGAATAGCCATGAGACTGCCTTCTTTCTCAACATGTCACATGGCCCATTCATAAGATGGCAAGGTTACCCACACGCTAAACAACAAAGTTGGAAAAATACACTGCACCCTACTCACCTTCAGCTGAAAGGGCTGGATCTCATTCAACGTTTGTGCTCTGAGTTTTTTGGTTAGGACCTTCAACATTGTGTGAAACAAAACCTAATAGGTTGCAGAATCCGTAAAAAAATGAGTGCAGGAATGTTGGAAGTAGGTGTGCGATATCAGTCATTTAAGGCAAGGCAAGAAGGGATCCCGAGAGATACCAATAGCTACGAGGAACTTGTTGACTGCAGACGCTCTTAAAACCAGAGCAGCTTTACTCCTGACTGCCTCCTTCAGTCCGATCTCTTCAGCGATACAATGGCTGGAGCAGTGGGGCTAACAGCGATCCAGAGCTTTAACGACAACGCAGTTCCGCTACTGAGAGATTACAGGATCTTGCACAAATACACACACGCTGCTTGGAGGTTGTAAATGAGGGTTGAATTGGGGGAGGGTCGATGAGGAAGCCGTCTCCCGGACAGACAGCGTGAAACCCGTGTGATGTGAGGACGTTGTCACACGCGTTTCTCTTTCCTCATCAGCCACCGACCTTCCTCATCCACAACTTTAACGAATAAAACCGAGAGTCAACAGTGCCCCCACCCCCAGGGCCCGCTATTGGCCGACCGATTGCAAAAAAACACATCGGAGGGGAGGAGGGAAAGGCTGGTATCACCCCTCGGGGCGGAGTTAAACCTGAAGAAGCTTATTCCTTGAAATCTTGCACTTTTGACACCCCCTGTTGGTAATTGTAACACATTAGGCGCTTGGGGCTGTGTACAAGTTAAAGGTGTTAATTGTAAGAGAGATTTGTGTGTGAAGTTCCAATAAGCACAACGTTATTCTAGTTTGGACTTATCAGGGTAAACCGGCGGAGTGATTGTATGTGAAATAAATGCCGACATGTAAATTGACATGGATGTGCAAATACGTGCCTCTATTTACATATTGATTCAATAAAGGTGTACACTTCAGAGGAACAATATTGCATTCCTATGTATACAGTAAGGATAGTGGGATTGAAGGCCTATCACAGACAAAATGGTCTACGACATAATCCTATTTCCACTTGCACACATTCAATGTCACAGAAGTGTCACAGAAGTGTTATGGTGCCGGAGGCTATTTGGCCCAATGTGTCTGTGCCAGCTCTCTGGATGAGTCTGAAGACTCACTGCCTTTTTTTCTGCCTCTTCCATGTGACCCTGACATCATTTTTATTCAAATATTCATCCAAGCACTTTTAAATGCTTCTATTCCTCTGCCATATTTCCAAGCAGACAGCTATTCTTTGGGGATTTGTAGTTGAGAATTGCAAATGTACAAACAAGGAACAAGATTTCGCCATTTGGCCCATTAGGCCTTCTCTGCCATTCTGTAGATCATGATTGATCTGATTTTAATTTTAACTCTACGTATATCCTGATAATCCGAGGTGTAGTGTTTGGAATTAGGTCAGCCAGGTGGATCTCAAAAAAATGTGTTCCCTGGTTAGGGATATTGATCTGGTCCAATCAAGGAGTCCTGGCTGACAGATATAAACAAGTGTGATCCCTGACCTTCCCTTCACTGTTTGATCACACAGCATTGCCCTTTGATGTGAAGGGCACTGCTTGTCACTGGCCACTCGCGTGTTTCTTTCTTCCTGGTGGTGGAAATTTGAATAAAGATTTGTGCACCTTGTGTCTTTCACTGTGTCTCACACCTGTACACACACAACATGGTTGCTGGGGAAAGAATAAACACTACCGCAGTTAGGCGGTAGTGTGGGGGTTTAAATTAAAAAAAGAAAATGAAACGAGAAATAAAGAAAAAAAAAATACACAAGTGTGTCAGATGTTCACTCCAGGATGTGAGTCTGAGTTAGCTTGGTCAGTGTCATGTACTATGCATGTGTTAAAAAAAGGTGACTTGGTGATGGGATACTGGCCTTGGTAGAGTTATTTCAGTGGCAATGAGAGAAAAACACAAGAGAAGAAAATCCCTGAAGAGATTCACTCACAAAAGTCATTTTTTGTGTAAGGGTAAGCATTTCTGGCATCATGCCACTATTTAGGAAGTTTGACTCATTCAATTCTGCCGTCAAAGACTGGACCCAGTATGTGGAGAGTGTGTTTTTTTCAGGCAAATTACATTGGGACAGATGAAAAGCCCAAGTAATTCTCCTGACAGCTTGTGGACCTGCAGCTTTATCAGTTATTAGGAGCTTATCTTTCCCTGAGACACCAGATTCTAAAACCTTTCGAGAGTTGATGGTTTTTGTTAAGGAATATTACGACCCAAAGTCTCCTCTAA
>NW_025194762.1:2691-4208 GCF_004010195.1 Chiloscyllium plagiosum | reverse complement strand
TCTCTCAGTATGCAATGATCTATTATATGGCTCTTAATTGAGTATTTGACAGAAATTCGAAAGGACTATACTGATCAGCTCCCTTGATCAACTCCGCTGGTCATGTTAGCAAATAAATCTGGCAAATTGGCAAGTGTGATTTTCCTTTCAATAAATAATGTTGACTCAGTTTGAGTGCAAACATCTCTTCCTAACGTTGTGTTTTACTCATTTTAAATGGTGTCTAGCATTTTCCAAATGACAGCAAAGACATTAGAGCATATAGCAGCAATTTAGTCCATCAAGTCAGCGACAGCTTTCAATGATATCTCGGCTTATTTGTATAATTCCCAACTCTACTTTTCAGCCTTATCTCCGTGGCCCTTGATTACGGAATGACTAAATAACTGTCCATCTCAGCCTTGAATGTACCCATTCTTGACAGACCTCTGTTGGATGCATTTCCACAGACTTGCTATCCTCCGAAAGAGAGAATATTTTCTTTACGTCTTACATGTTTGACCCCATCCGCTGTGATAAGGCCCACTGGTCCCACATCTTCCCAAGTGTAAATCAGAGCAGAAAAAACACCCGAAGCTCGGTCTTAACTCTGCAGAGCCAGCTGTGAGTATTTGAAACATTTTCATATCTTGACCTCAGATGACACAAACAGACATGAATTGCACATTAGATTTGCCAAAAGCGAATCTTCTTCAAGATCACATAGAATCATAGAGTCATAGAGATGCACAGCATGGAAACACTTCGGTCCAACCCGTCCATGCCGACCAGATATCCTAACCCAATCTAGCCACACCTGCCAGCACCCGACCCATATTCCTCCAAACCCTTTCGATTAATTTGCCCATTAAAATGCCTCTTAACTGTTGCAATTGTACCGGCTTCCACCACATCCTCTGGCAGCTCATTCCATACGCGTCCCACCCTCTGCGTGAAAACATTGCTCTATAGGTCTCTTTTATATCTTTCACCTCTAACACCAAACCTATGCCCTCTACTTCTGGACTCCCCGACCACAGGAAAAAGACTTTGTCTGTTAATCCTATCCATGCCCCTCATAATTTTGTAAACCTCGAGAAGGTCACCCCTCAGCCTCCGACGCAGCAGGGAAAATAGCCCCAGCCTGATCAGCCTCTCCCTGCAGCTCAGATCCTCCAACCCTGGTAACATTCTTGTAAATCTATTCTGAACTCTTTCAATATTCACAACATCTTTCCGATAGAAAGGTGAACAAAATTGCATGCAATATTCCAACATTGGCTGAAACAATGTCCTGTACAGCCGCACCATGACCTCCCAACTCCTGTACTCAGTACTCTGACCAATAAAGGAAAGCAGACCAGACGCCTTGTTCACTATTCTACCTACCTGCGACTCCACTTTCAAGGAGCTACGAACCTGCATTCGAAGGTCTCCTTGTTCAGCAACACTCCCAAGGATCTTACCATTAATGGCATAAGTCCTGCTAAGATTTGCTATCCCAAAATACAGCACCTCGCATTTATCTCAATTAAATT
>NW_025194762.1:0-2507 GCF_004010195.1 Chiloscyllium plagiosum | reverse complement strand
CCAAACACTATGGGCAAATTACCACGGCAAATTCACCTGACGAACACATGTTTGGACTGTGGAAGGAAACCCACGCAGACAGGGGGAGAATGTGCAAACAGCACACAGACAGTGGCCCGACGTTGGAAACAAACTTGGGACCATGGTGATGCGAGGCAGCAGTGCTAACTGCTGAGCCACAATTGTCTCTCATCAACGCGTGTACTTCAACTGGATCTCCCAGCATCCTACTCCGTTCTGAACCAAGAGAGGGGGGCAGCGAATACTGGGGTCAGGCAGCGGACAGGGCAAGCCAAATACTGGTGTTTCAGGTTGGAAACATTCATTTCATGAGATGTATTCAGCACGGGAGTTAAATGTGTAGTCGTGTCCGAGTGGGAAAGGTGATGGGTTAGAAATCCATTGGGAATCCCCACGCGGTTTCGAATTCTGCCGACTACGTTTTCAATGATTTCCGAAAGGACGATATCGGGCTCAAACTTGAAAAAACAACAATCTCAACCAACCATGCCGATGGTTCGATTTGATTTTGTAACCTCGAGTTCTTAATCAGAACTGTGCCACGATCAAAACCTTGACCGTGTCTCTTCCCACGGATACTGCTGGACACACCGAGTTTCTGCAGTATTCTCTGAATATACTGTGCAAAAGTGCAACTTTACATTCGATTCCGTTAATCACAGTCCTCCATGTCCTGACCCTGGACGGTGACAAGTTTTCTTCCTGTTCGTCAAAGCGCCCATCCCCACCGCTCCCTCCCACATCATTATCAACAGCCGAAGGAAATCTCTGGTTCACCTTCTTCGCTCCAAAGTGAAACTTACCAGCCTCTGGACTCTCTCCTCATAACGGGAATTCTCATCCCGGACACGGTGAAGGACAGAGGATAGTGAAGAGATTTTGGGGAAATATTGACATTTGAGAGCGGAACAATGTTAAGGAGGCAAAACATGGAAACCAGTCTCCCGCTTTGTGGATCTTCAGAAACCTTTTGGATAGTGGAATCGGAGGGGAATGAGCAAGGGTGAACTGTCGGACTGAGCAGAAACTGTCAAGACTGCTTCCCCCTCTTTAAGGGGACGGGACATTAACTCTGATGTTGTCGGGACATGAACTGATCTGAGACATTGAAAGATTTATCGTTTTTGTATATGAGGACTCGAGAACATTGAAAAAGCTCGGGCCAGACAAACACTGAGAGGCTCGAACTCAGACTGTCAGGGTGTGGGAGAGAAGCTTCCCAGTGACATGGGTACGCCTGCAGTGAGTGGGATCAGACTGTTCCTGGGTCTCCATAATGAGCGTCCCAGGCTCTATTTTGAAAAAATGCATCTGATAGAGGTCAGTTGTCATTCTGGGAAGGCAGACTGAAGTTGAGGTTCAGTAACTGCCTACTTTGGAGGATCCTGTGATATGCTGGATTGCACGTGTCAGCGCATTAGTCTGCTGAATGAAAGATAGCTGATTCAAGAGCCCCCAGGGCGACAGCGATTCCTCCCCTTAATGCATCTGTTTGCTTTGCTGCACTGTTTCAATTTCTAATGAGATCAACAGGTATTCTCCCAATGGAAACACTACCGTGTGACTAACCACAATGACATTTGCGCATTGCTGTCAAGATTAATGTCAAGAACTGTGACTTGTGGGAATCTGAAACCAAAAAGAAACTGCTGCAGAAACAAGCCAATTTGGGAGTACCTGTGGGAGAAAACACAGCGCTGATGACGTTCTGAAACATTGCCTCTTAATGTCTCTCCCGAAATGCTGCTAGACCTGCTGAGGTTCTCTTGCAAGTTCTGTTTTTATTTTAACTGAATGCCCATTTCATCCATCAGGATGATGCAGCCAGCCTCACCACGCACCGAAATTTTACACGTTTGGTAGCTGCGAAATGATTGGATTCAAACAAACCCAATAATAATTTACTCTTGCTCAGCTCCACAAGGAAAGAGACCTGGGAAGTGAATTGCACAGTGTCGTCCTGTCGTCCTGGAGGAGTGGTTAAGGCAATGGAATTGAAATTCATATGGCTGAAACCATGCAGCCTCGAATCCTACTGATGGTGATGGAGAAATGCCAATAATTGCGAAGGGAAATTGCTCCCTGACTTCGACTGGAAGAGTCAACTTAAAAACAAAAACGGGAAAATTGGGCATGTTGGGAATCTGCAACCCACTGCCTGTCACGTTGCAGCAAGCAGAAATTTCTAGAGAAATTTGAGACGCATTGAGGTGTACACTTCTACCACCAACTGCGTTTGAAGCTGTGAGCCAACTGTTGGAAAATGAGACGAGAACAGTCAGGGACTTGTGTTCGACTGGTGCAAACTTGATTAGCTGAAGTGCATTTACTGTGCTTCAGAAACCTTTGCCATGCGGCAGTGAGGTGGTCGGAGAAACTGGCAGATGTGAAGCACGTTAAACTGGTCTCATCCTGACATCTCTCCTGCTCTCGGGGGCTTTGTCTGTCTGTCAACCTGTGTGGATGAAAATGAGGATGATTTCCTC
>NW_025194761.1:2110-4207 GCF_004010195.1 Chiloscyllium plagiosum | reverse complement strand
TGAAATGAATGGAGTGAAGCCATTGAGATGGGAGCAACTGGAGAAAGCGGAGAGCTCCTTCCCCATTGTAGTCAATGATGCTGTATCTCGGGCTGGAGTTCTTGTCTGGGCTCAGTGTAAATACACCATGATCAATGTACAGCTTCAGGGGCGCCTGGTTGGCCATTGTAGCATACGCCTCAACGTGAACGAGGTCTCCCAGGCAGTCGACTGTGCTCTGTAAGCCAGTCACATGAAGTACAGGACGACAAAGGTTGGGACAGTGGGTGTAACTCTCTGTGTGTGACACGAGGAGATCCCTCCTCAGCCACCCATCACATCTCATTCATTAGACACAGGGAGAATGACAGACGGCCTACTCCAAACTTGATGGAGCTGAATGGGATCCAGGTGGGCTTGATGGGATTGCTGCTCACATTGGCTTTCCTGGGGGGAGACAGGACAGCCATTTTAGGACAGGGTCAGACAGCAGAATCAGCTGGGGATCATATTGACAATCCAGTAAAGATTCTCATCTCAATTAACGAAACTCAATGGGAACAACAGCACTACTTGGTACGCACAAGAATAGATACGGGAAAGTTTGAGATGTGTGTCAGGTGGGTGGTGTAGATCAGGAAGTCTCCAGCAATCTGAAAAACACCAGGTTTAGGAATGAGGAACTGATCTGAAATGAGAAGGATCTACAAAGTGTTCACAATGACATCATCCCATTGGAACAGTTCTTTCGGGAGAGTGACAGGCTCAAGGCCAGGAGGCTGTTTCCCCACCCCCCACTCCCCCAAGAGTTGGAGGGAACACTAATAGGGGGCAATATATCACAGGTCAGGGATTAGTCACTGTTACAAAGTATTGCATAATTCCACAGGGCTGTAATGTTACAGTCCTCTATCCCATAAAGCTGGGTATGTAAGTATAACAGGTTTGTGTTATTACAGGCAATTGATCCAATTCATAAAAGAGAAGAGGAACATAGACAAAGTTGAGTTGGAATGCTTTTGAGCAGGGACAGTCTAGCAGGGCTGAATGGCCGAGTGATGTTCTTTGTGTGGGTCTCCAGTGTGCTCAATTTGATTACACTTTCAGTCCTGTTCACTCTCCAATCCTTGATCAGACTCAGGGGAATGGAGATGAAAACACAAAACCCAAGTTGAGAATCAGACCAATGGGGATGACAGCACAAGGATAGGGACAGAGATCAGTGAATGCAAAGTCCAACCCAGAACCAAAGTCCAACCCAGACTGTGGGTTGCTAAAGAAGGAAACTATCCTTCTTCAATATCAATGCCATTGCAGCCAGGGAGACAGTCAGGAACAATCTACAGCCCAAGCCTCCATCAAGTGTGGAGAACTCCCTTTGCTGCAATCTGCTGCCACACACATGCAGCTCATAGTCAAAGAGGACAGTTTGGTTCTCCGCGTAGACCTTGCTTGGCTGGCAACCTGCTGTCCACAGGGTCAGGTCAAGAGCTTAATTCGGTGCCTGGTTCCAAATCAGTCCAGCTGCACACTGACCAGCAGATTGTGCTCTCCACACTGCACCATCACAAGGCTGTAGTGGGGACACACTTCCATCCTCAGACACTGGAAAACTGGAACCAATGGTACCCCAATGAGGAGGCACTCTCTCAGGTTCAGGGCTGGCTCCCTATGATAGAACATAACACATTTCAGTGCAGGGCAGACCGTTCAGCACTCAATGTCATGTTGACATGTGAAACCAATCTGAAGCTCATCCATCCCACACTGTTCCATTTTCATCCATATATTTATCCAATGAACATTTAAATGCGCAAAGCATTAGTGAGTCTAGTACTGTTGGAGGCAGTGCGTTCCATGCCCCTACTACTCTCTGAGTAAAGAAACTACCTCTGACATTTGTCCTATATCTATCACGCCTCAATTTAAAGCTGTGTCCCCTCACGCTAGCCATCACCATCCAAGAAAAAAGACTCACTGTCCACCCGAGCTAACATTTGATCATTGTTTATGTCATTATTGAGTCACCTCTCAACCTTCTTCTCTGAAGAAAACAGTCAAGACCCTCAGCATTTCCTCATAAGACCTTCTCTCCAAACCAGGCAACATCCTGATAAA
>NW_025194761.1:0-1108 GCF_004010195.1 Chiloscyllium plagiosum | reverse complement strand
GGCTGTATCTCAACATTCTCCTCGACCACATTTTCTTTTTATAGTGTGAATCCGGATGAAAATATTAATTTAGCGCTTTCCCTGCCTCCTTTCATTCCACATCCACCTTCCCTCCCCCATCCTTGATTTGCCCTAATCTTATTCTAGCCATAAAAACTGATCGTAAAACATTCTAAAAATTAAAAGAAAATGCTGAATACGCATTTATGCCTCTTACAGTCAAAAACGAGGGAAATCGTAACAAAAAAAAACAAATGGCTGACAATACACGTCCATACTTACCTTTGTCGACACTACCAAGAATCTTACCATGAGCCAATTCCTGTTATTCCTTCCAAAGTGAATAACCTCACACTTTTCTACATTAAATCCATTTGCCACCTCGCCGCCCAGCTCTGAAGTTTATCTGTGTCCCTCTGTAATCTGAAACATCCTTCCTCATTGACCACAACTTCACCAAATACAGTGGAATCCACAAATTTACAAACCCATCCGTCTCCGTTCTCATCTCGGTCATTGATAAAAAATGACAAACAACAGTGGCCCCAAAACAGATCCTTGCAGTACACCACTAGTAGTTGAACACTAGGATGAACTTTTCCAATCAAACACCACTCTGTGTCTTCTTTCAGAGAGAAATTGTTTGATTCAAAACGCTAAATCACCCTCAATCCCATGCCTACGTATTTTGCAAACAGCCTACCATGGGGAACCTTATCAAATGCCTTACTGAAATCCATACACCGACATTAACCACTTTACCCTCATCCACCAGTCTGATCACCATCTCAAAGAACGCAATGACGCTTTACTCACAGTAAATGATAATGCCAAGTCCCCAAATTCGTTGATGTGCCGTTGATTTTCCTGACAAAGCATTGCTCAACATGATGCGCATGTTGCCTTCAGCAAGGAACTTGCATCTGATGCAGCAGTGGTTATGTGATCCCATGGAACATAAGAACTATACATGGGAATTGTGGTCCTGAAGAATCGACCAGAATCGAAAACATCAATGTGTTATACGCAAACATTACATTCAGAGGCACAAGAAACATATTGGTCTGTGTTTGGATAATCAGTGACAAATAGATTTTATCAGTGTGCC
>NW_025194760.1:1269-4207 GCF_004010195.1 Chiloscyllium plagiosum | reverse complement strand
TAACTTACAACAATGTGGTCACCACTGACAAAGGAATCCCTTACGGAAACTTTAACCACCAGAGCAGTCTTATTCCCCAACAACAGGCCCATATAGACTCTTCCCGACTTGGATATTGACACGCCGCCCTTGAAAACTCTCCTCTTTGTACATTACAAATTCTGCTCCATCTAAATGTGATTTGAGGAGCCGGTGTTGGACTGGGGTGGACAAAGTTATAAAATCACAAGACATCAGGTTATATTTCAACATGTTGATTTGGAGGCACTGGCCTTCGAAGTGTTGCTCCTTTAACCAACTGCTGAAGAAGCAGCGCTTCGAAGTTCAGTGTCTCGAAATAAACATATTGGACCACACCTCTTGCTGAGTGATATTTTCTGAAAGTAAATCAAATTTTATTTTGAGAGATTAAGAACACATACAAGAAATTGTATACTATGCAATACTGTAGTCATACTTTAACAGTTGTGCTGTCTTACACCAGGCTTGTGCAGTGCTAATGACCCTTCATATAAAACAGACAACCTCAAGTCGTATTACCAACGCGAAGCCAATATCTGCCCATCGATAAATGTCATTCATACAGCAACAATTATCATTTTCTTTAGAGGCTGAAAAACCATTTTTTTTTAAAAAAAAGCACTATTAAAGCAGAAACCATGGGAAATATTGCCATTTGAAGCACCAGCGTTTCCTCAAAAGCAGCAATTTCCTGGAAGTTGTCTACAAAATAAAATAACAAAGTAATGGTGGTCTCATTTCCTTGCACTATTGGAACTAAACTTAATAGTAAGAAAACAAAACTAAGGGGGAAAGAGTTGGCTGCCCAGTTGACTCATTAAAATTGGTGACATAATGTGACTCGGCTTTGCGACACTGGATCAATCAATTTCACATTCAGGACAGAAGTAGCAGAACAAAGTATCAATGGAATTTTCTCCAATTTCCTGTTCAGCCATAACTTTTGTCAAAAGTCTGAATGTATTTGCTTGACAACAAAATAAGATGTTTTTGTATTTTATCAGAATTGTACCCATTCACACTATTGACTAATTTCTTTTATCTTTTGGCCAGTCCCATCATTCCTTTACAGCTTCCTTTCAGCAACTGGTGACAGAGTTTTAAAATTTACTCTTAGAAGTCATAATCATGACTCTGTAGCCGTATCGAATCTCATCATATTAGATGACTGTTGTGATGTTTAATTAACTCCAATTAACCCAGTAACACGATGTGAATTCCAGTCAATGCTGAGAAAATTAAAATATCCTGTCACCAGCACTCCGTTGCTAGTATATTTTTCCATATTCTGTTTAAATATTCGCACCTCGATCTCACGCTCACTGTTGGGCGGCCTGTAAAACACGCCCAACATTGCTACCGCACCATTCCTATTTCTGAGCTCTGCCCATATTGCCTCCATACTCGAGTCTCCATAATGCCCTCCTGCAGCACAGCTGTGATATTCCCTCTGATCAGTATTGCAACTCCTCCACTTCTTTTACCTCCTTCGCTTTCTGCCTGAAGCATCTTTCTCGTGGGGCATTTAGTTGCCAATCTTACCTATGCCACAAACAGTTCTCAGTAATAACAATAACATCATGCTCCCAAATGCCCATCCAAGCACGGCATTCATCTGCCTTACCTACTATACTTCTAAAGTTAAAGCAAATACACCTGAAACCACCTATTGCTTTGTGTTCATAGTCCGCTTCGTGCCTAGTCTTACCTTAGTCAAGCTGACTTCATTATCTCGTTTCTGACAGGCTTTAGTTAGGACCCCCTTACTGTCCGCTAAACTGCCCATTTGGTTCCAACACCCCCTGCAACATTAATTTAAATCCTCCTCAACAGCGTTTACAAAAGCACCCCTCAGGACGTTGGTTCCAGTCCAGCCAAGGTGAAGACCGTCCAATTTGTAATAGTCCCTCTTCTCCCAAAACTAGTCCCAATGTCGCCAAAATGTGATCCTCTTCCCCTCCACAATCTCTCACGTCACGCATTAATCCTGTCTATTCTATCATTCCTACTACGACTAGCACTGGTCGCCATCCTGATATTACTATCTCTAAAGTTCAACATTTTAACTTGGCTCATAACTCCCTAAATTCTGCTTGTATAACCACGTCCCGTTTTTTAACCGATATCAGGGTTGCCGATATGCACCATGACAGCTGCTTCAGTGCTTCCTCCGATTTTTTTTCAACATCGAGGGGAACTGAGTTATCACCGAGGGTAGTTTGGAGCGCAGTAGATGTGCATCGGCCAGAGGTTTCCTGACAATATCTGAACTATTACTATTAGATTTCTCGGGTTCCACAATCAATGCTGGGGAATTCCAGCCTAACTCATTTCCTGACTGTATCCACGGTGTCCCCATCACTGGTGCGTCTGTCCTGCCGTTGGGGCAGGATATACCCAGGGATGGTGATGGGGCTTAATAAAACGTCAAATATCCTGCAAACCAACTTTTTGTGATTTAGACACGAGGCCCCTCTGCACAACAGCATGCTCCATTTGTGAACCCTTTAAATGATAGTGCATCTTGCTATTATTCCGAGCAAAATGCATAACCGCAAATTGAAAAACATCATCCTCCATCTGCCAGACCCTTGCCAACTCAGTTAACCTATCTATATCACTCTGCAGACTTACATTGTCCTCTGCAAACTTCGGAGTACAACTCATCTTAATAACGTCTGTGAACTTTGACACAGTGCACTTGTTTCTGAACACTGAATCATCTGTGTAATGCCTTGAACCAATTGATGTCAGATCCCCTTTTTCGATCGTAGAGATGTCCTCCTTTACTCGGAGATCTCCCCCACCTCCAGGGGGGATGCCAGAATGTTTCCTGACTGGGTCAATATGAGGAACAAAGATGACAATGTATCAGGGAATAATCGGGTAAAGGGCTGAATGAAAGGCAGTCTGTCTA
>NW_025194760.1:0-288 GCF_004010195.1 Chiloscyllium plagiosum | reverse complement strand
TGGGAGGGGGAGTTGAAGTGTTGAGCCACGGGGTGGTTGGGTTGGTTGGTCCAGGTGTCCCAGAGGTGTTCTCTGGAACGTTCTGCAAGTAGGCGGCCTGTCTCCCCAACACAGAGGAGGCCACATCGGGTGCAGCGGATGCTGTAAATTATGTGTGTGGAGGTGCAGGTGAATTTGTGGCGGATATGGAAGGATCCCTTGGGGCCTTGGAGGGAAAAAAGGGGGAGGAGTGGGCGCAATTTTTGCATTTCTAGCGGTTGCAAGGGAAGGTGCCGGGAGTGGAGGTTG
>NW_025194759.1:0-4206 GCF_004010195.1 Chiloscyllium plagiosum | reverse complement strand
GCAACTGTACCATTCAAGATCAGAGACGGTTACGAAGAGTGGTGAACTCGGCCCGGGCAATCACAAAGGCCAACCTCCCATCTATAGAATCCATCAACCAGGCCCGCTGTCAAGGAAAGGCAACCAGCATTCACAAAGATCCAACCCACCCTGGTAATGTTTTTCTACAACCTCTACCATCGCGGAGGTGTACAGAAGCCTGAACACACGCACCAGCCGATTTTGCAACAGTTTCTACCCTACTGTTTTAAGAATATTGAATGGGCACACAAACTCTTAACATTCACCCGTACCTGTGTCTTGGTTTTTGCCTCTGTTTACCTATTATTTACTTATCTATGCTACTTAACTCTGTGATCTGCCTCTATTGCTCACAAGACAAAGCTTTTCACTGTGTCTCAGTACACATGAGTATAAATTCAATTCAATCTCGGATAATCCTGAGTGCATCTATCTCCCTAACATGGCCTCCGAGAAGCTGCAGTTATTGCACTTCCCATAGGTGTAATTGTCAGGGACTAAGGAAATCTCCCTGACCTTCCACATCCTGCAGGAGCATGCCACTTTCCTAACTGCTGTCTCAACTGCTCTCCAGCTAAACAGGAAAGCTTAAAAAGACTTTATCTGACCTCACCTGTACCTTTTCCTAACCTGCTACTCACCAATGCCTCTCGAGAAAAAACCTCGCTACTTATTCTGCTCCCAAACACTTTTCCAATAAGGTTGTAAGGTTGAGAAATATAGTACTTGTTTTTACTGTACCTGTTTTAATAGCAATCAGCCATGTGACATTAAGACCTTTACATGAGTCACACCTGACAAGATATAAAAATACTGCTTGCGTGTAATGTTCAGAGATTCATCGAGGGGTGTCATCACAAGAAGGCTGCAAGACTCCTTTATATCATACAGAATCTCTCGCTGGCTGTTCAGTAATAAAGTGTTTACCTTTGAACTGAAACTTTTGTCGTCCGGAGTGAAGAGTCAACATGTGGTGCTGTGACTCGGACCTCAACATATGGAATGTCTCTCTGGGCTGAGTAAGTGGCCCAGAAGTCTGAATTGAATGGAACAGAGTGGTAAGGTCGCCTGGGTATCTTACCCCAGACCACTCCTTGTGATCGGCCTGACATTTTGACCCTCGCCAGTGGAACGTACTTTGAAGAGATGAAACGAACTACCCCAAGCCAGAATTTAAGGTCGGAACAGTTATGTCCGATTGCTCTAAATTGCTGTGGGGTGACATTGTATTGCTCTATATGGTTCCTGTAGGAAAAAGGTTGGGACTGGGGACCTCGGTCAGGGAAGTGATCGTCACTACCTGACAGATTCAGTTTTGGGGAGCTGCCTCATTCAGATATGGCCGGTGGAAATTTATACATAATAAGGAAAGAGGACAGGCTCGGTTACTTTCTCACCCCACTGTACTCATACAGCCGGTGGAAATTTGCTCATATCAGAGCAGGGAGGTATAATGGGACAATTGCTTGATGTGGCTGGGAAGCCCCCCCCCCCCCCCCCCCCCGCCAACAATTTCAGAACATGTGCGAGAAATGACCTGATCAGGAAAATGATTTGTGAAAATTAAGTGCAGCATTACATAGACGATTAGGGGACAAGAACAAGATTTGGCCTCTGGGCAGACACCAAGTGTGGCTACACTTTACAGGGGGCCATTTGAAATACTGGAATCCCCACAACAGAAAATCAGCACTCTGACCCGCCACACATACTCTGTGGACCCAACCAGAGAAATTGAACTCTGGTTGTGGCCTGTCTCTAGCCACTAGGTTGGCCATACCTCTTGTGCTCTGGTACAGATAAAATTAAAAGATAATCAGACTCTGCCCTCAATCCCACAGCATCCTATTAAGCCAGAGGCAGGACAAAGAATCCACACCCTTATTAACTCTTTCCTGGCATAAGGTATTCTGGTCTCGTACAAGTCACTTTGTAACACCCAAATCTTTCCAGTCCCCAGACCAGGTTGACAGGGCTGGTGACGAGGTCAGGACCTGAGGAAGATGAATAATATTGTTGTGCCCTGACACCCCCTTGTCCCAAACCTACCTGCTGATGCCTGCATTTTTACCATTGTTGACGAATAGCACCCATTTCTTGCCATTTCACTGCATCTGGTTTCTCAATATTGTTTGCCTTGATCTACCAGGGCCTGCATACACTTGGACCCGCCTGCCCCAAGGTTTTATCTACTCGCCCAGTCTATTCTTGTGGACCCTCCATGATCAGTTATGGACTCTGGACCTCCCGCAGGGATTGGCAGTCATCCAATATGTAGCAGCTTGCCCAGCTATGAGGCAGACACCACATCTAACCCAGGCACACTAAAACAAATCCAAGACAGCCCTACTTAACAATTTGCTACTGAGCTTCTCCCACTGCACCATCTTGAATCCTGCTACATTCTTGACAGAACCCCTGCAGCACCTTCCTCTCCTGACCATGACTGCCTATTACAGAATCACCTTTCCACCTCTTCTCACACCTGGCCTGCCATTTGAACATGCCGACTTCATTGTTTATGTGGATGTTTCACCTACAAGTCAGCGATGTTCCAGGTACACGATTCAACAGATTCTGAAGTAGTATAGATTACTTACAGTGTTGAAACAGGCCCTTCAGTCCAACAAGTCCACACCGACCCTCCAAAGAGCAACCCACCCAGACCCATTCCCCTAACACTACGGGCAATTTAGCCTAAACTGCACATTTCTAACACTACGGGCAATTTAGCCTAAACTGCACATTTTTGGACTGTGGGAGGAAACCGGAGGGAGCCCACGCAGACACAGGGAGAATGTGCAAACTCCACACAGACAATTGACTGAGGCAGGAATTGAACCCGGGTCTCTGGCGCTGTGAGGCAGCAGTGCTAACTGCTGTGCCACCGTGCCGCCCATCAACACATAGCTGAACACATAGTGTTTGAATCTCCACTGTCAGCACAGAAGGCTGAAGTGTTTGCCCTCATTCGGGTTTGCACTTTGGAGGAAGGGAAACCTGCCAATATTTATACAGACTTTCGCTATGCTTTCAGCGTTGCCCATGATGGGACGATAGGGGACCTTTAACCCCCATGGGGCAACCAATTTGTAACAAAGCTTTTTTGCATAATCTCTTAGAGGCCTCACAGTAATTGTCCAGCCTAGCGGTGATCAAATGTTCAGCTCACACTGGAGCCGCTGACAGAATTTCCAAGGGAAACACGCAAGTAAATGCCACCACCACTCACACCCCACTTTTCTGGTCCCATTGGGCTCACAGCAACACCTCGTTACAAGGGGTATGAGGACGGGTATGCCAGACCTGTGTGGGATACATCACTTACAGGGGGACACCCCTGCAGAGGAGCACAGACTGTGGGTCTCAGATGGGGTGCTCCCTTGATGTTCACTCCAAACTGTGGGACAGGTCTGTGTTCCTTCTTTGCTTTAACCAATCTTGGTAGATTATATCCATAACTGTACACACCTAGGCAAGGAGGGAATAGTCAGCACTTTGCTCCAAACCTGGTGGCACCCTGATTCCCAAATGGCACCCTGATTCCCAAAACAATGGCTGAGAAACGAGCAAAATCCTGCTAAATCCGCAAAAAGACAAATGCTGGAAAAGGATGTCTTGCGGCTCTGGGATTGCCCCTTTGTGTTGGGTGGGGGGGGGGAGGTTTCATTTGTCTACAACTAGATTTCATAGAATTACCAAGAGTACAGTGCTATAAGTACTGTTTGGTAATGGTAGGTGTCTTCAGCGGATGGATTGAGGCAATCCCGACGACAGACAACACGGCTACAAACAGGGTACAAATACTGTTGAGAGAAATAATTCCTGATTATGGACTCCCAGAGACAATAAGGTCAGACGATGGGCCACACTTTCTGGGTGAAATTAACCAGGGGATCTGCCAGGAACTGGCGATAAAACAACAATTCCACTGCACTCATCACCCAAAGGCAGCAGGGGTGGTGGACTGAGCAAATAGCACCTTAATAAACAAGTTCGCCAAGCTATCACAGGAGACAGGCCTAAACTGGTTGAACAGAACCTTGGCTCTGTTCCATATGAGCTTTAACACCTCAGGTAAAAGAGGTTTGTCTCCCGCTGAGGTCATTTACATGAAGCACATGAGGACCCCATGGGGACCTGGGATAGACTGGCTTCCCTTCCCTGAAAGATGAGATGTGAACA
>NW_025194758.1:0-4206 GCF_004010195.1 Chiloscyllium plagiosum | reverse complement strand
ATCAGTGGTGTTCCGTTAGGATCAGTTCTGGGATCTCTGCTGTTTGTGATTTTTATAACTTAGTTGGATCAGGAAGTGGAAGGGTAGGTTAGTAAGTCTGTCGATGTAACAAAGATTGTTGATGTTGTGGATTGTGTGGAGGGCTGTTGTATTTTACAATGGGACATTAACAGGATGCAGAACGAAGCTGATAAGTGGCAGATGGAGTTCAATCTGGAAATGTATGAAGCAATTTATTTTGGAAGGTCGAATTTGAATGCAGAAAAAAGGCAGGATTCTTGCATTGTGGAGGAATAGGGTGATCTTGTGGTCCATGTCATAGCTCCCTCAGAGTTGCCACCCAGTTTGATAAGGTTGTTAAGAAGGCTTACGATGTTTTCATTAGCAGGGGGATAGAGTTTAAGAACTGTAAGGTTATGCTGCAGCTCCATGGAACCCTGGTGAGATCACACATAGCATGTTGTGATCAGTTCTGGTCGCCTCATTGTTTGAAGGATGTGGAAACTTGAATGAGGGTGCTGAGGAGATTTAACAGGTTGCTAACAAAGAAGAGTTCAGGGCTTTTCTCATTTGGAGCAAAGAAGGATGAGGGAGGATTTGATAGAGGTGGACAAGATGCTGAGATGCAAAGATAGAGTGGATAGCCAGATACTTTTTCCCATGGTGGAAATATCGATCACGAGGGAGAAAAACTTTAATGTAATTGGGGGAATGTTTAGTGGAGCTGTCTGAGGTAGGATCTTTACACAGAGAATGGTGGATGGGTGGAATGTACTACACGCAACTGTAGTCGAGTCAGATACATTGGGGATATAATAAGCGACTATTGGATAGGGAAATGAATGATAGCATAATGAAGGGCATGTCGGTTAGTCTGATCTTAGAGTAGGATAAAAGGTTGGCTGGACGTCAAGGGCCGAAACGTCAGCATTACGCCGTACTGTTCTGTGTTTCATGTTTCAGCCAGTTTGTGGATTCTTATCAATTGTTGAATGTGTGAGGTAGGGATGTGTGTAAGGTCAGGAAGCTTTGTAGAGGTGTTAGTCCAAGACGTCCAATTATGGTGTGCATTCTTATAGTCACCTGAGTACCAGTACAATATGTGTGTGATTAACGTGATGCTGGACTTGCCATTTGTGCCTGTTTTCTTCAGATGGATTCTGTTGGGTGACCCATGTATTAATTTTTGTCCATCAACAGAGATGTACAATTTTATTTTTATACTGGTGAATGTGAAGGTGACATTTATTGGACACGGTTCTAGAGGTTGCTTTGCGAGACACAATGTGCTGCAGAATACTGTCAACTTGTTAACGTCTTCGCCCAGTGTCTGGTCGAGGTATCAGATGCTTGGAGTCTGGGGGGCAGACCAGATGCCATCACCATAAGTAACTTGTGCGATGTGATTCTGACACTCCATGTCCATTCATCTGCCACCGGGCAAGGCTCAGACCGAAGATGGAGTCGAAAGAATTTGTTGTGAACTAATGATTGAATGATTGCCTGGACCCAGGTGGAAGCTCTTTGGATTCATTTAAGAGCAGAACACTGTCTTACCCAGTATCACAGGCAGCTGTGACTGAATTCTAATCTTTTAAAATCCTTTTTCAATTAAGGTTATGATTGCAAGCTGAGCTGAAAAAAAATCATATATTTGCTATGTTCACATATTTTTGTGAACACAAAATGTGAAATATCATTATTCAACCAAATAGTAATTGCATCATCTCTGAAAACAATTAGTTTGATATTATATTTATGGAACTAAAATATACTTTCCTGCCAACATTTTCAGATACAAAAATGAAGAATGTATATTTTATTTAATATCGAACAAAGAACATGTTATCTGACTATAGTGCTGATCACAATTACATACTTTTGGATAAAGGAACACCAACTAAGCACAAAAGGACATCATCTTCTCACTGGTATCCTCATATACGGATGAGGAAGGGCACCACTTCGACTGAGACAACACATCCATCCCAGGACACACCAAATAGAGGCACCCACGAGAATTCCTAGAAGCATGGCATTCCAACCAGAACTCTACCCACAAACTCATCGAGTTAGACCTCAACTACCACCTCTGAGAAAAGGAACAGAACGTGACTTCACCACAGGAAATAACATAACCACAGGAAAGTCGCTCCAATATGTGGAAAGTCGTTGGCTTCTGAATGATTATATTTTTAGAGTGAGAAAATGATTGAACCATCAAATAGAAATAGCGTTCTTACAAATTTATATATAATCAATCAGTTTAATTTCTCACTAAATGTGCAAGCTTCAGCTCTTTACGAACAATTGAAAAATTACAATATTCAACATGAACAGAGAATATTAGTTTGAATAAATGATCGGTGTTATTAAATTGAAGTGAACAATAATTTGAAACCTTGCAATGTTTAGGATGATTGGTATTTAATGTGAAATGTGAAAAAGAACGATGAACATACTTCCTTGTGAGTGAACAGTCAGACATTTTCAAAGAGTTTTGTGGCAAAGCAAAGGAAATATTTGTTTTATTTTGTAAGGATACATGATTTAAAATATCCGTGTGCTGAGTACTAATTGGACTTCATCATCAAGTTAACCTTGCAATACTTGCATTTTAAATGGTCATGCTGCAGCAAAATGATCAGATATTTGCCAACATTTACAGCTGGAAATAATCTGATACTGGCTTTGACTTGCATCTGCACATGATAGAGTACAGAACTTTAATGTAAACAAGGAGGCTATTGGGCCACTGTGTATGCATCAGCTTGTGAAATGTCTCCCAAATCCTTCCATTTGCCACTTTTATCTCTGTTGCACTTTAATTTCGAATCTCTCAAATATATCTCCAGTTCCCTCTTGAATCTTCATTCACAAATTTCCCAGGCAGGCCATTCTAAATCCTAACAACTCTCTCAATAAAGAACTTTTGCCTTATCTCACGCTAGGGTCTTGTGCCGACGCTCTTGTTACTGGGATGCTGTAATGCCAGCTAAGAAAAACGAAGTTATCATATTTTACCCTTTTGTTCATAATTTTGGTCACAACAATAACTTCACATCTTCGTCTGCTGTGATTAATAAGGAGTAATTTCATTACTCTAATTTCTCACATCCTACCTTTAACTAATTTCTTCATTCCACTTATCATTCTGATTATTTATAAGGTTACAGGTATTCTTCTTCAAAGTAATGAAGGGTGTGTGTGTGTGTGTGTGTGTGTGTGTGTGTGAGAGAGAGAGAGAGAGAGAGAGAACAATTCTCTGTAATGTCTGAATTACACCCAGTGCCTCGTGTAAAAGGGTAAGGATTAGGTAACGATTAACATATGGTAAAAGAGCTAGTTCAGGAGCGACGGTTTCAGATTTCTGGATCATTGGGCCCTCTTCCAGGATAGGTCGGGGCTTTAAGAAATGGAGAGATTGCATCTTAACTGGATGAGCACCAACATTTGCACGAGGTTTTCTCGTGCAAATTGTGTGGATTTAAACTAATAAACCAGGAGGCTGGGAAACAAAGCAGCAGGTCAGGAACGGAGCAGAAGGTAGTGGTGAGTCGGACATCAGGCACAGCCAGTCTCATGACCATGCTGCGAGAAGGAATCAAATCAGTCCAAAATATGAGTTGGAGATTGGAATAAATGATAGAGATGTATGTCAGAGATTAGTAAATGAATATGGAATGTATGGGGTCGTGAAGGAGTGAGGTGTGTGAGATCAGGAAATTCGTACTCAAGAAAATATTAAAGGGGAAAAACAAATCGAAAAAACTTATTTAAAAACATTAGGGCTAAAAGCACACAGTATTGGGAATAAAATTGATGAGCTGGCAGGAGTTACAGGGATAATTGGGTATGACCTGGTAAGGATGATTAAAACATGGTTACAGGAAGATCAGGACTGGACAGTGAACTGTCCATGGGTACTTGGTATTCCCAAAGGATAGACATGAAGGCAAAGGAGGTGGAATTGGTGTATTGGTTAAGGATGATATCAAGGCTATATTAAGAAATGATATTGGCATGAGGGAACAAAATTAATATCAGTCCAGGTGCAAACAAAAAGCAACTGAAGAAACCTTTTTGGAAGAGCAATTTTCAGCCACCGTCTCCCCAAAGTACTTCTGAGGTCTGAAGTAACGAGGGTGCGTGACAAGTTAACAACGGTGGGACAAACGTGCATATTGAATCAATGAATCAACTTGA
>NW_025194757.1:0-4205 GCF_004010195.1 Chiloscyllium plagiosum | reverse complement strand
AGGGCATACAGATCAGAGGGTAAAGGAAAAGCTTAGACTGAAGCATGCAGGCTGCACCACAAAGGACATGCAATAGGGAAAAAAAACGTGAGCAAGATCAGCATTATCTGAAGTTAGAGAATCTATTCCTCAGTTTAATAATGGCTGGGAAAATGCTTTTCATGAGCTGCTGGTTTATGCGTTCAGGCTTCTGTATTGTCTTCCTGATGGAAGAGATTGTAGGAGATCCAGGGTTTGATAATGTTGTCAGCCTTTCTGCGGCAGTGAGTTATGTAAATGGAGTCAATTGATGGGAGGTTGGCTTCCGTGATGGCATGGGTTGTGCACACAACCTTCTCTCATTTCTCTTACTATCCTGGGCAGAGCTGTGGCCACACCAGACCATTATGCAACGGATGGTTTGCTCTCAGTGGTGCATTTGTAGACATTATTGAGGGTCCTTGTGGACATGCCAAATTTCCTGAGCTTCTGGAGAAAGAAGAGGCGTTGCTGTACCATCTCGACTGTCAGATCTACATGGGAAGTCCAGGACAGGATGTCGGTTATCGTCAGTCTGAGGAACTTAATGCTCTCCACCCTTTCAACCGTAGCTCCATTGATGTAGATGGCGGCATGTTCTCCTCCTTTCTTTCTGAAGTCATTGATCAATTGGTTAGTTTTGCTGGCGTTGAAAGAGAGGTGGTCTCATTGCACCACATCACCAAGCCCTCGATTTCCGTTCTGTATTTTGATTTGCCATCATTACATATCTGTCCAACTATGATGGTGCCATCAGTGAACATGTAGGTGGCGTTCGTTCTGCATTTGGCAAGATAGTCGTGGGTATACAGGGAGTATAGCAGGGTGCTGAGGACACATCCTTTGGGATTTCAATGTTGAATGTTATTGTGGAAGAAGCAAGTTACCTATTTTCAGTGATTGCGGACTGTGGATCAGAAAGCTGAGGATTCAATTGCAGAAGGCTGAGCTGAGACTAAGGTCATGTAGATTTGTGATCAGTCTGAAGGGAATAATAGTGTTGAAGTTGGACCTCTAATCAATGAGCAAGAGTCTGACGCAGATGTCCTTGTTGTCTAGATGTTCCAGGGATCAGCACCTGCTATGGACCCATTCCACTGGTAGGAAAATTGTAGGGGTTCGAGGTAGGCTGGGAGATTGGAACTGATGTGGGCCATGACTGGCCTCTCAAACACTTCATGCCCCCCTCAGTCTCCTGTGCTCTAAAGAGAAATGTCCCAGCTTATCCAACCTCTCCCTATGACTCAGACCCTTCAGTCCTGGCAACATCCTTGTAAAGTTCCGGTTTGATAACATCCTTCCTATAGCAAGGTGACCAAAACTGAACACAATGTTCAACTTGGAACTATTTGGAACTGTAAGTTTTACTCTGCTGGCAATTATTGTCCTGCTTTGATATTGTTTATTATTTGTGTTATTCTGAAAACTTAATATTCATTAAATCCTCTGATGGAAGTCCCCTCGGGGGAACGTCCTCCTGATTGCTTGAACTTGAATCAATCTATTTTGTTTGGTCAGATATATTGAGGCCGCTGCATATCAGAGAACAGGAAGAGATGATGGATGATAATGCAGTGTTTGTCCTTTACCAGACTAACCTGTCTCTCCAGTCACCTAAAGCTTTTATTGCGAGTCAGAGTACCTCAGAATTGTTACATCAGAGAAGGAAGCTATTCAGCCCACTGTAGGTCCATGAAAATAGAACATTACAGCGCAGTACAGGCCCTTCGGCTCTCAATGTGACACTGACCTGGGAAACCAATCTGAAGCCCATCTAACCTACACTATTCCGTTTTCATCCTTATATTTATCCAATGTTCATTGAAATGGCCTTAAAGGTGTTGAGTCTACTACCGTTGGGCAGGCAGGATGTTCCACGCCCTTATTACTCTCTGAGAAAAGAAACTACCTCTGACATCTGCCTGAAATCTATCACCCCACAATTTAAAACGATGTCCCCTCATGCTAGCCATCATCATTAGAGGAGAAGGCTCTCACTGTCCACAATACCTAAACCTCTGATGATCTTGTATGTCTCTCAACCTTCTTCTCTCTAATCAAAATAGACTCAAGTCCCTCAGCCTTTCATGTATGACCTTCCCTCCATACCAGGCAACATCCTAGTTAATCACCTTTTCACCTTTTCCAAAGCTTCCACATCCTTCCAAAAATGAGGGGACCAGAACTGCCTGGAATGCTCAAAATATGGCTGCACCAGAGTTTGTACAGATGCAGCATAACCTCCTGGCTCCAAAACGCAATTCCTCTAACAATAAAAGCAAACAAACTGGCTGCCTTCTTAACAACCCTTTAAACCTTGGTGACAATTTTTAGTGATCAATGTACATGAACAACAAGATCTTTCCGTTCATCTACATTATCAAGAATATTACCATTAGTCTAGTAATATGCATTCCTGTTTCTCCTTCCAAAGTGAATCATGTCTCATTTTTCCGCATTAAACTTCATTTGCTACTTATCAGCCCATGTCTGCAGCTTATCGATATACTCCTGTAACCTGCAACGTCCTTCAGCACTGCCCAAGTTCCACCGACCTTACTGTCAACCGTAAATTTACTAACCCGTCCTTCTATGCCCTCAGCAAGGTTATTTTCAAACCGACAAACAACAGTCGCCACAAAACAGATCCTTACATACAACCTTAGTAACTGAACTCCAGGATGAACATTCCCCATCAATCCTCCCACACTCTGCCTTCTTTCAGCTAGCCAATTTCTGATCCAAACCGCTAAACCATCGTCCATGTCTCCGTATTTTCTGGGAGAAAGTAAGGACTGCAGATGTTTCAGATCAGAGTCGAAAGTGTGGCGCTGGAAAAGCACAGCAGGTCAGACAGCATCCGAGGAGCTAAGAGAAAGTGAAGACTGCAGATGCTGGAGACCAGAAAACTGATTCCTGATGAAGGACTTATACCCAAACATCGACTCTCCTACTCCTTGGACGCTGCTTCACCTCCTCCGCTTTTCCAGCACCACACTCTCGACTCCATACTTTCTGCAATAGCCCACCATGGGGAACTTTACTAAACGCTTTAAAGAAATCCATATACCACAATTTGACCTCATCCACCTGTTTGGAGACCTTCTCAATGAACTCATTAAGATTTGTGAGACATGACATACCCTTCACAAAACCTTGTTGACTATCCTTCATCAAATGATTCCTTTCTCGATGATAATAAATCCTATTTCTTATAATCCTTTCCAACACTTTACCCACAACCAAAGAAAGCCTGGTATATAATTACCTGAGTTGGTTCTCCTCCATTTCTTGAACAAGTGGGCAACATTTTCTGTCCTCCAGTCTTCTGGCACTATTCCTGGAGACAATGACTATGTAAAAGTCCGAACCAATGGTTGTGTAAACTCTTACCAAGCTTCTCAGAGAATCCCAGGATAAATCCCATCTGGCCCAGTTGACTAATCTATTTTCACACTCTCCAGAATTGCTAACACCTCCACCTTACGAACCTCAAACCCATGTCGTCTAATAGCCTGTATCTCAGTATTGGCCTCGAATGTATTGTCTTTTTCCATTGTGAATACTGATTCAAATATTTACTTAGCGCCTGTCCTACCTCCTCAGACTCCACACAAAACTTCACACTACTGTCCTTGATTGGCCCTAATCTTAATTTGGTCATTCTTTTATTCGTGACGTACTGAAAGAAAGCATGAGGGTTTCCTGGATCCTACTTGCCAAAGACTTCTGATGATTTCTCCTGGCTCTTCTTAGATCTTTATTTAAGTTCTTCCAGGCAGTCATGTAACTCTGAAACATCAGAACTGAGCCTTCACGCTTCATCTTTACATAAGCCTCCTTCTTCCTCTTGACAAGAGATTCAACTTCTTCAGTAAACCTCAGCACTCTCAGTCGACCATTTCTCTCTTCCCTAACAGGTATAAACTTATCAAAGACACGCAGTAGCTGTTCATTGTAAAATCATCTGAATTGTGCGCAAACCCTGCCGTTTCTTTCCCCATCCTATGCATCTTAAAACCTTTCCGAATGGCATCATAATTGCATTTCCCCAGCGAAATTCTTGCCCTGTGGTATACACCTGTCCCTTTCCATCGCTAAAGTAAACATAACTGAACAGAACTGCTTACCTACCTCCAAATCTAACGCGTGGTATGGTTCATTACCCAGTACCAAATCCAATTTGG
>NW_025194756.1:0-4205 GCF_004010195.1 Chiloscyllium plagiosum | reverse complement strand
CCTTCACCAACCAACTTTCCACTCCGGCACATTCCCCCGCCACCACAGGAAGTGTAATACCCTTGCCCACACCTTCTCCATCATCTCCATCCAAGGTTCTGAAGGATCCTTCCATATCCGGCAGAGATTTTCCTGCACATCCACATACATCGTCTACTATGTCCATTGCTCTCAATGTGGTCTCCTCTACATTGGAGGGATAGGACGACAACTTGTGGAACATCTCTGGGATACACTCATTAAACAACCTCACCGACCTGTGTCAAACACTTCAACTCCCCCTCCTGCTCCACCAAGGACATGCAAGTCCTCGGCCTTTTCCACTGCCAGATTCTAGCCGTCCGACCCTTGGAGGAAGAATGCCTCATTTTCTTCCTTGGGACCCTCCAACACACAGAATCAAAGTTGATTTCACCAGTTTCCTCATCTACCCTCCCCTCACTTTATCCGAGATCCAACCTTCCAACTTGGCATGGTTCTCTTCAAATGTCGTACCTGTCCATTGCTCTTCCCACATATCCGCTCCACCCTGCTCTCCAACTATCACCATCACCCCTCCCAACCTTCAACTATCCAACGCTTTCCCAGTTCCCTTCCCCCATCCCCCAACTCATTTATCTCTCGGCCCCCTTGAGCCATCCCCACATTCCTGATGAAGAGCTTATGCTTGAAACTCCGACTCTCCTGCTCCTTAGATGCTGTCTGACCGCTGTGCTTTTCCAGTACCACACTTTTTGACACTGATCTCCAGCATCTGCAGTCCTGACTTGCCCCTACCAATTGGACAATACCAATTTAAAGGCATGGCAATTGTGATGAAAAATGCTCCTGCCACATTTCAAAGACTAACCAATAAGTCATTTCTGAATAACCCCATTTTATGGTATACATTGATGACCTCGTAATATTTAATTACAAATGGAAGGAACATTTGCAGTATTTATTGGAATTATTTGATTGACATGTGGAGACAGACCCTGTAATTAACCTGGCTAAGAGTGAATTCGGAAAAGCTTAAGTCAAGTTCCTGGGCCATGTTATCGGACATGGATAGTTGGCCCCAAGGAATAAGAAAACAGAGGTTGTAATCCTTTTCCTTGTTCCTGGTATCTCTAATGCTGTCCAGTCAGATCATGGGGGTTTGATCCCACGACGTTCAAACCCCACCTCCTCCCTCCAATGCTCTGCCATTGGTCTGCCAACCTGCCCAACTTCATTGGGGTGTTGTTTTTATGCACCAACCAGAAAACAAACAGATTCTCCACTATCCTATTGGGTGGTACCTGACCGTCAGTCAACAGTTTGTCTCTCCCAGTGTGTTTATCCCGGTCAGGAAGAGAATGAGGGAAAAGGGGATGTGAGAGCATCATGGTAAATTGCTGGACAGTTAATGCAGCGAACCAGGTAATGTTCTGGGGCCTGGATTTGAATTACACCACAGGGGATGGTGGAATTTAAATACAAAACATTTTGGAATTAAGAGTCTATTAGTGACTACAATCCCATCACCGCTTGTCAGGAAATATCCATCTGGGTCAGTAATGTCCTTATGGACAGAAAATACCATCATTACAGGGACCGGCCTATACCTGACCCCAGACCCACCGCGGTATGGTTGGGTTTTGATTGCTCTCTGGGCAACTAGGGATGGGCAATAAATGCTGGCCTGGCCAGTAGAAGGGCTTATGCCCAAAACATCGATTCTCCTGCTCCTTGGATGCTGCCTGACCTGCTGCGCTTTTCCAGCAACACATTTTTCAGCTCTGATCTCCAGCATTATAATTCTGAGCTGCTCTGATTTCTGTTTATTGCAGACATTTTAAATATTTTTTATTGCAGATACAACCGACTAGGAACAGGAAGACCAAGGAGCAGCATTCTGCTCAGCAGCAAGGAGCAGCATCTCAGCAGGTCTTGTGTACAGGGGACCATTGAACTGTTTTATGTGGCATCCCCCCACCCAAAGACCAATGTTTAGTTTATGAGAGAGTGTGTATGAGCGTGTGTGTGTGTGCGTGTTTGTTTCCTGACAAAAGGTCTCCTCCACCATGTTGTGGGGCACTATCACCATGTCAAATGGGATAGAGTTTGAACAGATCTAGCAACTCCTGACTGCACATCCATGAGACACTGTGGGCCATCAACAGCAGCAAAATTGCACTCTAGCACATCTGTAACCTCAGAGTCTGACATCTCCCTCACTCAAGGATTACCATTCAGCCAGGGGATTTCAATAGAGTGTGCAGGACGGCATGCCAGGAGCAACAACAGGCGCACCTATAACTGAGGTGTTAGTCTGGAGAAGCAATCAAACAGGTGTACTTGCGTGCCAAAGAGCATGAGGAGCAAATGATAGCTAAGTGATTCCACAACTAACGATCAGATCTAATTTCTGCAGTCCTGCCATACTCAGTCATGGAAGAGGTGACTCCAGAACTATCCCCGTCTTCAATGATGGAAGAGCCCAATATATCAGTGCAAAAGATAAGGCTGAAGCATTTGCAGCAATCTTCAAAGTGCCAAGTGAGTGAACCATCCTGGCCTCCTCCAGCGGTTCACAGCAATACTGATACTAGACTTCAGCCAATTTGATTTATTCCACATGAAAACTCCACAAGAAATGGCTGGAGGCACTGGACAGTGCTAAGGCCCTGAGAACTTTCTAGTAATCGTGCTAAAATGTTGTGCCCCTCTGTTTGCCAATTCCTGAGTCAAGCCCATCCAGTTAAAACACTGGCATCTACTGGACAATATGGACAAAAGATCTGACTTCCATGAGGTGGGTGAGAATGACTGCCCTTGATATCAAGTCCACTTTTTTTGAGCCTGAGCAAAATGAGAGTGTTTGAGTATTGGGGCCACCTTCCACTGTTTGGAGTCATCCTCGCACAAAAAAATGTTTCTGGTTTTTGGAGGTCAATCATCTGAGCTTCAGGACATTAGTGTGGTGTAGTCTCCTTGGCCTAACCATCTTCAGCTGCTTCACAATGACCTTCCCTCCATCAGAAGATCAGGAGTGAGGATGTTTGCCAATGATTGCGTAATGTTCAGCACCATTCGCAACTTCTCTGATACTTTAAATACAACAAGAATGTGTCAATATCAGGCTTGTGTTGACAAGTAATAGTTGTGCCACACAAATACCAGGCAATGAGTATCTCCAATAAGAGACTGCCACTTGACATTTAATGGTGTTACCATCACTGAATCTCCCACTGTCAACAGCCTTGGGATTAGCATTGACCAAAGACTCAGCTGAACTTGCCACATAAACACAATGGTACAAGAGCAGATCTGAGTCTCGGAAAACTGCAATGGGTAACTCATTTCCTGACTCCCAAAAGCCTGTCCACCATCTCCAAGGCAGAAGTCAGGAGTATGTTGGAATACTGCCCACTTGCCTGGATGGGTGCAGCTTTACCAGCACTCAAGATACAGGATGCCGTCCAGGACAGATCAGCCCACTTATATGTCACCACATCCACAAGCATCCACTCCAACCACCACCGACACTCAAATGTGGCAGTGTGTATTATCTACAAGATGCACTGCAGAAAGTTACCAGAGACTCTGAGACAGAACCTTCCAAACCCATCACCATCTGGAAGGATAAGGGCAGGGCATACATTGGATGACCGTTACCCTCCAAGCCACTCACTGTTCTGGCTTGGAAACATACTGTCATTCCTTTCGTGTAACACGATCAAACCCCTGCAATTCTCACCCTAACAATATCCCTGGATGCTCCCAGTGAGCCTTGCCTTTTTGTAATGGAGTCAGAATGAGTAAGGTAAAAATGCTCAAAAAAACTTGGTGCATATTGGACAAAAACAAATGAAAGTCCAGCACAATGCATCAGGGCTCAGAGAAAGAAATTGTGGGAACTGCAGAAATAACATTCAAACCATGCTCTGGCTTCAGCAGCCACAACAGAATTTGTTGTACTGTTAAATCCTGTGGTTGGTTTTAATGGCACTAAAAATAATTGTTTGTGTGAGTCTGCTATGTCAATTCAAGGAGAAAGTGAGGGCTGCAGATGCTGGAGATCAGAGTTGAAAATGTGTTGCTGGAAAAGCGCAGCAGGTCAGGCAGCATCCAAGGAACAGGAAAATCAACGTTTCGGGCATATGCTGCCTGACCTGCTGCGCTTTTCCAGCAACACATTTTCAGCGATGTCAATTCAAATCAGTCTCACTGAATCTGCA
>NW_025194755.1:2577-4205 GCF_004010195.1 Chiloscyllium plagiosum | reverse complement strand
CAGTGCTAACCACTGTGCCACCGTGCCGCCCAAACATAGTAACGACCAATTGTGATTGTGATGGAGAATGAGCTTGCGAGAGGGTGAGTGTGTTGACAGGATGGTGTATGTGTATGTCTTAGAGAGAGCGTGTGTATGAGAGAGGTATGGATATAAGTGAGGGTTTGCATTTTACTAAAATAAAGGACTTGTACAGGTAATATTAGGGCCTGGGTCGTGTTGTAGAACAGAGACCTGGGGGTGTTCGGGTTCATTGTTCTTGAAAGTTACATCACTGGTAGATGGGGGTGAAGAAGGTGTTTCGCACACTTGCCTTCATTGTTCACATGCTGAGTACAGGAGTTGGGATATCATGTTGGAAATGCACACAGAAAGTACTTTACTCAGAGGGTGATAGATGTCTGGAATGCATTGCCAGCAGAAGTAGGGGCAGGGACGGTAGATTCATTTAAGGTGCATCTGGGTGGAGGAAATCCAAGATGGCGGCGACCCAGCAAGTCTGAGTCTGTAGTGCTCTGCCCAATACTCAGGCAAAGTAGGCTGCCTGCCTCCACCACACCTTCCAAATCATTTAAATAGGTTTTATTTAAATACAGCTAGTTATTTTGCACCAAACTTGAGCAGTTTAGTGCCCCGTTAAAATGTTTAAAGGAAAGAATGCCCGCAGCTCGCAGCACATAGGAACCCCTCCCCAGCTGCAGCAGAGGCGTCCACAGCTGCCCCAGGGGACTTAACTATGGTAGCGAGCCTTGTTGCAGTGATTTCTAAGCTTGAAGAGAAGATCGCCACCTTCATAGAAGAGTCCAGGAGCAGGTGGGAGTCGCTCTCGGTCGCGCTGCAGAAGCACAACCGAGATATTGAAAGAATCGAACATCGAGTCGGAGGGGCGGAGCTAAAGGCTGCGACCTCCGAGGCTGCTGCAGAATCAGCCATGGGTCGGGTCTGGACTCTTGACCAGCGAGTCCGGGCCTTGGAAGATCACATTAACGACCTCAAGAATCTAGGTCGTCGAGAAAATATTTGTTTGCTGGGCCTTCCCGAACGGGAAGAGGAAGGCCAGTTTACGACATTTCTGGAGCAGTGGCTTCCACAATTATTGAATCTGGAGGCTGGATCAGGCCAGGTCAGGGTAGAATGGGCCCACCGGGTTGCAATACACAGGCCCGGCTTGGACCAGCGCCCCCACCCAGTCCTGTTCCGGCTGCAGTGCTTTTAGGAGAAGCAGATGCTCCTGGAAGCTTCCAGAAATCTTGGGAAAGATCCCCAAGCCATGATTTACAAAGGATCCAAGATTATGCTGATTGAGGACTTTTCCATATCTCTGGTCCAAAAGAGGAGGGCGTTTAAGGGATTTAAACATTCAGTACTCCCTGCGCTACCCAGCGACGTTACGTTTTAGCCACGAAGGTCAGTGTATGACTTCGGATCGCCGGAGAAGGCCACGGAATTTTTGGCCTCTTGGATAAATCGTAAGAGTTAACTCGTGTGGTGAATGATGTTGTTCTGCCCTCCCCCTTCTCTGGTTCACCCTTTTTTTTTCTCTTATTACTTTATTGCTTAATATTATTTCCGGGGAGTAGGGAGAGGGGGCTTATTTGTTCTCCACTCTGCGATTTTCCCCTTTTTTT
>NW_025194755.1:0-2096 GCF_004010195.1 Chiloscyllium plagiosum | reverse complement strand
AAGAATCTCCCTTTCAAAATCCTAAGTCAGATAAAAGATGAATCTGGGCGATATATACTAATTAAAGCCCTTATAAATGGAGAGGAATATGGGATTTTAAAGCAGTATTGTCCCCCGGCGCATCCTTTCAAAGTTATAAAGGAAGCCTTCTCCAAATTGATGGCACTCGGTGCTCGTCATACAATTATAGGGGGAGACTCTAATTGCATTATGGAGCCGGAAATAGACAGGATACCCAAGAGTACTGCCGGTGTATCCCCCAGATCTAGACATTTGGCGGATTTGAATCAAGATTTAGGATTAATAGATGTGTGGAGGTGCCTCCACCCGCAAGGCAGAGATTTCTCTTTTTACTCTAATCCACATAAATGTCACACAAGAACTGACATGTTTTTTGCTCCCTCGAGTTTTTTAAATTCCATATCATCCTGTAAAATAGGTGATATAATAATTTCTGATCACGCTGCTGTGTACATGGAAATCAAGGCGAGGAACAATGAGGCATTCCCCTGACATTAGCGTATGGATTCCTTCTTAATGAAGGATAGTAAATTTGCAAAATATTTTTCTCAAGAATTTAAAGCTTTCTTGGAAATTAATTCAAGTACGGCTAGTAACCTGTCAATGATGTGGGAGACTATTGAAGCTTATGCGAGAGTTGTGATCATTTCATACTCGGAGACCCGGAAAAAATTAAAGGGAAAACAACAGTGTCCACTTGAGGCTCGCTTAAAAGCAGCTGAAACAGCATACGCTGACAGACCTTCTATTGCCAAATTACAAAGGATTATGACCTTTAGGACAGCTCTGAATACCACCTTCACCCAAACGGCAGAGAGGGAAATATTATTTGCAAAACAGAGATTATATGAATTTAGTGATAAACCTGGTAGATGCTTCGCATTTCTTGCAAGGAAAAAAAGGGCCCCTCAAGCTATCACGGCTATCAGGAAAAGTGCTGGTACTCTGATTCACATCATAAAGGGATCAAGTTTAGAAAGTTTTTTATTCTGATCGCAGGATTGTGAAGATAGATCCAGGAGGATGCAGTCCTTTTTTAAAAGCCTGGCCTTTCCGGACTTAATTCCGGAATAGGTATCGGTGCTGAATGCTCCCCTAACAACCCAGGAAATACTTGATGCAATCAGGTAACTTCAGAGCGGTAAGGCACCTGGCCCAGAGGGCTTTCAGGTTGACTTTTACAAAGAGTTCACAGGAGTATTAGCTGGCCCACGTATGGACATGTAGAACTACTTATATAAGTCAGGGCTGCCTCCTGCCTTCACTGAAAGAGGCGAATATCTCCCTTATTCTCAAAAAAGGAAAGGATCCAGAAGATTGTGCATGATACAGGACTGTAGATTTTAAAATTCTCTCTAAAAAATTAGCATGGAGGCTGGAGAGGGTACTGCCATATATCATAAAAGAGGACCATTCTGGGTTTATTAAGGGCCGTGGATCATCTAATAATATTAGAAGAGTCTTGAATGTGAATCAAGTCTGTCATCAGGAAAGAATACCGGGAATAGTAGTCTCATTGGACGCGGAGAAGGCACCGTGGATCATCTAATAATATTAGAAGAGTCTTGAATGTGAATCAAGTCTGTCTTCAGGAAAGAATACCAGGAATAGTAGTCTCATTGGACACGGAGAAGGCATTCGACAGGGTTGAATGGTCATACCTGTTCTATACATTGGAAAGGTTTAGCGTTGGAAACGTATTTGCCAAATGGCTCTCAACACTGTATAATGATCCCAAAGCAGTTGTGATCACCAATGGATTAGGCTTGGATAGCTTCAGTGTGGGTAGTGGCTGCCGTCAGGGATGTCCTCTCTCACCGTTGCTATTCACACTAATAATTGAGCCACTGGCGGAAGCGATACGGGCTGACTCTAATATATCGGCTCCGAGAGTTGGTACAGGTAAACGTAAAATTACCCTATATGCAGATTATGATCTCCTTTTTCTTAGTAATCCTCTGGTGTCCGTGCCTCTCTTCATCCAAGTTATTAATACATTTAGTTCATTTTCAGGCTACAAAATTAAGTTTTCAAAATCGGAAGCCCATGCCGATGGGTGGCCTCGTTAGTATGTC
>NW_025194754.1:1418-4205 GCF_004010195.1 Chiloscyllium plagiosum | reverse complement strand
CTACTGCAAGTGTAGTCTCAATTTAGTTGCAAAGATCTGCCATGGTCACCAAGCTGGGCAGATAGTCCAGTGTCTGAGGCATTTACGGGCGGCACGGTGGCACAGTGGTTAGCACTGCTGGCTCACAGCGCCAGAGACCTGGGTTCAATTCCCATCTCAGGTGATTCTCTGTGTGGAGTTTGCACATTCTCCCCGTGTCTGCGTGGGTTTCCTCCGGGTGCTCCGGTTTCCTCCCACAAATCCAACAATGTGCGGGTTAGATGAATTGGCCATGCTAAATTGCCCGTAGTGTTAGGTGAAGGGGTAAATGTAGGGGAATGAGTCTGGGTGGCTTGCGCTTCGGCAGGTCGGTGTGGACTTGTTGTGCCGAAGGGCCAGTTTCCACACTGTAAGTAATCTAATCTAATCTAATTCCTCGAGCATGGACTGCACAGCTCCCCATTCTGGCTGTAACCTTGTCTCAGTTTACGGTGTCTGGGCAGGTCATATTGTGCAGATGCAACATATTTGTCAAGAGCCACTTCATGATCTGACAATGCATTCATTAAATGTTCTCGTTCTTCTTATTGCAACCACAATGGCCTCACTCCTGTAGTTATTCCCGCTCCCTGTCCCCTTCTCCATATTTCCACAGCATGTTCTCAGAAAATGAATTTTGTTTCTATCTTTCATGTGGATATTTTTGTCTCAGTGCGTCCTTGATTTGGTTTGTGGGTCCCTCGTGCATCAAGTGCTGGCATTGTGAGTTCAGGCAGAATGAAATAGAACATTGATCAGAGAACTTCAGAGTGCATTACTGGCGTTTCGGTCCCCAAAGTTGAGCCGGCCTGTGGATCCAATATGAAACCCATCTATCCTACGCTATGACCTGTTCATTCGTATGTCTATCTAATGGCCATTTAAATGTCCTTACCTTTGTGAAGTCGACTACTGTTGCAGGCAGTGCATACCACACCCCTACTACACTTTGAGTAAAGGGAATACCTCTGACGTCTGTCCGATATAGATCTCCTTGCAATTTTAAGCTATGTCCATTCGTGCTAGCACTCAAAATCCGAGGACAATGGCTCTCACTGTTCACTCTATCTAACGCTCTGATTTTCTTTTCTGTCTCAAATAAGTCACCTCTCAACTTTCTTTTCTCTAACGAAAACAGCCTCATGTCCCTAGCATTTCCTCATAGGACCTTCCCTGCATACCAGGCAATACCCTATTAAATATCCTCTGATACCTTTCCAAAGCTTCCACATCTGTTCTATAATACAGTGAGCAGAACTGTACACAACACTCGAAGTGCGGACTCACTAGAGTTTTTGTACAGCTAAACCATGACATTATTGCAACGAAACCTAATCCATCGACTCAAAATCTGACACAGTGTGTGCCTTATTAACAATCGTATTAACCTTCGTGGCAACTTGCAGGGATCTCTGTCTATGGACACCGAGACCAGTCTACTTATCTGCTTTACCAAGAAGCTTACCATTGGCCCAGTACTCTTTATACCTGTTGTGCCTTCCAAAGTAAATCAACTGATACTTTTCCGCATTAAAGTCGATTTGCCACCTCTCAACCCAGCTCTGCAGCGTGACTATGTTTTTTTGTAAACTACAACAGCCTTCAGCACTATCCATAACTCCAAAGTGGTGTGTGTTGGGCTGTTGTTCACTTCCAGCCCGAAGTGTCCCATGCGATGGAGCATGTTGAACCAGGGATTTTAAAAGCTTTGGCTTTCATCTTTGAAATTTAGTCTCTGCATGTCCACAGAATGTCTGTGTTTGTTCCTGTACGCTGTGGTCGGTAACATGAGGATCACCCTCTAGTGTTAGCATAAAGAACCAGGCATCATACATGCAGCTGAGGTGCCTCTGTTTGACACCTGTTATTTGAATGATAGTGGAGATGCTGGGAATGTTTTAGTGGAGGTTGTGCTATGAACTGCCTTATAAATTCGGTAGACCTGCGGATTTGGTGACCCAACTCTTCATAAAGCATGGCGCCTGTCGTTACAGCTCATGGGTCTACACCATTAACAACAAATGGACCACAGTCTGCAGAGAGGCGAAGCTCTGAAATTACGGAGTTAGTGTCTGTGGTAAAAAGGGACCTGCCATAGTCACCCCGGGCTTTCCAAGAAATGTTTCCCAAGATTCACTCAATCCAGGAGCAGAGTATAGAACATAGAACATAGAACATAGAAGAATACAGCGCAGTACAGGCCCTTGGGCCCTCGATGTTGCGCCGATCCAAGCCCACCTAAACTACACTAACCCACTATCCTCCATATACCTATTCAATGCCCTCTTAAATGCCCATAAAGAGGGAGAGTCCACCACTGTTACTGGCAGGGCATTCCATGAACTAACGACTCGCTGAGTGAAGAAAAGCTTTTTAAGACCATGGGTTGCAATAGGTGCTGATATGAGACTGTACATAGCCTTCTTCCATGCTGTGCCATCCCCTTGTCACCAATCTAGCTGCAGGATCATTAAAACCCTGATTGCATGAAAATCCTTTCCCCAGCAGCAGTGACCGCTTGGTTTGTGACCCTTTCTAGCACTCCACCATACTGTAACACACAATTTCTCTCATTTAACACTTGAACATTTCCTACTTTTTTAAAGAAAAGTAACTTTCACTGAATCTGTAACATTCACAGCTCTTTACAACTAAGATGGCTACATTTTATTTCTTCAATGCCTCCATATATTTAAATATTAAAACAGTTATAGTCATAGAGTAATAGAGATGTACAGCATGGAAACAGACCCTTCGGTCCAACCTGTC
>NW_025194754.1:0-875 GCF_004010195.1 Chiloscyllium plagiosum | reverse complement strand
CTTTTCCAGCAACACATTTTCAGCTCTGATCTCCAGCATCTGCAGCCCTCACTTTCTCCTCGAAGTGTTCCAATGAAGCCCAACAGCAGCTTGAGGAACAACATTTCACTTTCTGCTTTGGCACTCTCAAGCCTCTGGGACTCTATGCAGAATTCCACAATTCTGGAGCATGACCTATGTTCTTGATATGTTAAAAATCACACAACGCCAGGTTATAGTCCGACAGGTTTATTTGGAAGCACTAGCTTTTGGAGCACTGCTCCTTCATTTGGTTCCATAGCTACCTGATGAAGGAACAGCGCTCCGAAAGCTGGTGCTTCCAAATAAACCTGTTGGACTATAACCTGGTGCTGTGATTCTTAACTTTGTACACTCCAGTCCGACACCGGCATCTCCAAATCTTGATTTGTTGTACTTCTCCTGCTCTTCCTCCCCTCGGCCCACTCCCGATGCACGTCCCAGCTGCGTTGTCGTTGTTGTAAAAAAAACCGAAAGAACTGTGGATGCTGTAAATCTGAAACAAAATCCGAAGTTGCTGGGAAAGCTCAGCAGGTCTGGTTGACTCTCCCTCAGTCTGAACCCTGAGATGCTGCCAGATCAGCTGAGTTTTTCCAGCAACCTGTGTCTTGATTCTGACTTTGTGACTTGCTGACTTTTGCTCTTGGTGAACTTTTGGGTTGACCTTTTTTTGCTCAAGTAATCATCATCATTGGGCAAACTGTTCCAAATTTGCCTGAGAAGGTGTGAATAAGGGGAATGAATTTCAACAAACCAAGGGTGAGGCCTCTCTTGTCGTTCTCTTACTATTTGCTCAGAAATCCAGCCAATTGTGCAACAAGGATAGCCTTGTACAGGTCTGTACGCTGTTCTCCAAC
>NW_025194753.1:0-4204 GCF_004010195.1 Chiloscyllium plagiosum | reverse complement strand
TTGCTACCTTCTCCCCAGCCCCACCCCACCTCCCTCCCCAATTTATCTCTCCATCCTGGAGGCTCAATGTGAAGGGCTTTTTGCCCGAAACATCGATTTTCCTGCCCCTCAGATGCTGCCTGACCTGCTGTGCTTTTCCAGCACCACTCTGACCTCGACTCTGTGATTTCCAGCATCTGCAGCACCCATTTTTTTGCCCAGTCTAGAACGAAGAGTCATTTTCTCCACTTGATTCTTCTGAGGGGGGAGGGTCAGCCATTTAGAAGAGAAATTGCTGCTTGCATTTCTGCACGCTGGAACTGACATTTCCTGCGGCACTTTGAAAGTCCTTTCATGACATTGACAGCAGCATTCTGGGAAGGTGACTCCTTATCGCCTTCTCAAGGACTCTGAGGGAGATGATAAATGCTGGCCTTTCCAATGATGCCCACAATCCATGACCGATTGAGAGGAGAGCTCCAGAGAGCTGTGAATCTTTGGAATTTGCGACCCCAGAGAGTTATGAATGCGCAGTTCTTCTATCCCTGCTTAAACATTACTGTCAAATGATGTTAGTAGACACTGCCGGTGAGTTACTGAGCTTTGGCCCTGCTGTGAAGACCTGTCTCAGAATCATATGCTTTGCTTCTCAATTACCGTTAATTGTTTTGTAAATTAACCAAAAAATCCCCATTGAATTGCATCTGATTTCAGTGTATCTCATTTACAGAATATCATCCAGGCGTGAAATATTATTATTTAAAAGCAGGTAATGACTGGTTTCACAGGGGAATACTTGGTTAATGAGTCTGGAATGTGACTGGCTTGATACTGGTTAGAATGGAGTGATTTAACCTGTAAATCCTGATAACCTGCACCACTTTCCCCCCCCCCACCCCCGCCCCAAGCCACGACCACCTCCAATCACTGAGTTGAAGCCCAGTGTCATAAAGTCATAGAGTCATGCAGCATGGAAACAGACCCTTTGGTCGAACCAGTCCATGCTGACCATAATCCCAAATTAAAGTAGTCCCACCTGCCTGCTCCTGGACCATCTCCCTCCAAATCTTTGCTATTCATGTATTTATCCAAGTGTCTTTTAAACTGTAATTGTACCCACATCCACCACTTCCTCGAAGTTCATTCCACACGCAAACCATCCTCTGTGTAAAAAAGTTGCCCATCATGTCTTTTTAAAATGTGCTCGCCTCTCACATTAAAAATGTACCCCTTCGTTTTGAAATCCCCAATCCTCGGGAAGCTGTCATTAGCTCTATCTAAACCCCTCGTAATGTTATAAACTTCTGTAAGGTCACTGAAGGGTTGTTTTTTAATAGTGTTGTTATTTTTAATACTGTCAGTCAGGACTCACTGTGCAGCGCTCTTCATTCTAATTCAGATGATTGTTGGCCCAAGACACACACACTCCAGGAATGTTGACACAATATCTTGGCTGGCATTGCACTGGTCAGCACTGAAGGAGTCCTGTATTGTCAGAGGAGCCACCCTTTGAGTGATTCTCTCAAGTGAGGCCCTGTCTTCCACTGCAGACAGATGTAAAACAAAATGTCCATGACACAATTTGGAAGAAGAACCGGATGGGGGGTGTTGTCTTCAGTGTCCTGCTCAATATTGATCTCTCAATCAACATCACAAAATCAAAGAGATTGTTTGGTCATTGTGTCACACTCTACCTTTGTGAGAGCTTCCATTGTTCCAGCTGGCTGTTGGATTTCCTACACTGCAGCATTGTCTGCACCTCAAAGGCATTTCATTGGCTGTAAATTGCTGAGCTTGAGAAAGGAGCTATATAAATGAAAGTCATGGTGATTTAGAAATTTATGTGAGACCCCCATAAGCAAGATGACTAGGAGTGGACTCTTATGCCATCAGTTTGGCCAGGACTTTAACTTTGCTGTTAGAGACATATGCTGGTCATTTAGGGCTGTGGGACAGGTACAGGTATCATGCATAAACTCTGCAGCTTTGTCCTTAGCTATTGTCAGGTATTTACTAATTGAATACTAAGCACACCCTGTGGGGTGAGTTTTTCCCCAACAATGTATTTTGCCTATTGAGGCAATTAGTACGCTATCTCCCATAACATCAAAAACTGGGTATGGATATTGTGGTATTGAAAAATCCCACAGAGGTTTATCATAACTAACTATTTTGTATGGACATTATGTTCCTCAGGCACATAAGTATCTGGGCAAATATTAAGCTGGAGGGTTTCAACAGGGGAGCATGGGTGTCACACTTCAAGTGTTCCAAGATGAGGTAAAGTATGAGACCTTTGTATCCTCGAGTCACACACAGTAGTTCAATTATTATATCATAAGCATGTTTCTTAAAGGCATACTGACATACTGACCATGAGACATTACATGATACCCTCTGTATTCATAACACAATACTCGCTTCACATAACGCCTACGTTCGGTTTGCTAAAACGAACTGAGTTTCCAGTTGCCTGCCACTTGCTAACGGGGGTCTCAAAAATGATTAATTTCTAAATCACCATGACTTTCATTTATATAACTCCTTTCTCAAGCTTAGTGATTTACAGCCAATGAAATGTCCCTTGGTCAACATCTCTCTCTCAGGCTTGCTGCAGTGCTCCAGTGAAGCTCAGCGCAAGCTGGAGGAACAACACCGCATTGCCGACTTGGGAACTCGGCAGCCTCTGGACTCCATATTGAGTTCAATAACTTTAGGGCTCGAACTCTCTCAAGTCCTAGCCCCCATCCCCACACACCAGGCCTTGAGATCACATAGTCTGCCATTAGACACAACCCATTGTTAGCCATTAACAGCTCTTCACCTTCCCAGCCAGATCATTATCCACTCCTTTGTCTGTCCAACTCTTCTCTCTCTTTGGACTCCATCCCCATCTATCATCTATTCCTTAACCCCTCCCCATCCTATCTTCTGCATAAAACCACCACTTTCCTAGCTACCATTAATTCTGAGGAAGGGTCACCAGACCCAAAACGTTAACTCTGATTGCTCTTCACAGATGCATCCAGACCTGCTGAGCTTCTGTTTTGTTTGTGATTTACAGCATCTGCAGTCCTTTCAGTTTTTTACCCTCTGTATTGTTGTATTTCTCTTATAATTATTACAAATAATACTTGATAGTAGAGCATCAGCAACATTGCTCAGAGAAGTCAAGAAGTTGAAGCTTTTCAACTTGTACTCATCAGAACGAGGATGCTAGAAACAGCCCTGAGCAAGAGGATGTCATTTTATTAATTATCATTAATTACCAATCAGTGGTACGGGATAAAAACCTGCAAATTCTTGTCTCCTTTTAGCAATGTTACAGTTGTTACTGAAACAGAGGAACCGTAGCTCAGCAATGAAGCAAAGGTGCTGTGCTTCCTTCTGTGCTGTAAGCAGTGAGGATATGGAACTGGTAGGTGAAACTAGAACCAGGGGCATAGCCTCAAAATAAGGGGACAGGCAGGAAGCTGGAAGAACACAGCAAGCCAGGCAGCATCAGGAGGTGGAGAAGTCGACATTTCTGGTGTAACCCTTCTTCAGGACTTCAAAATAAGGGGGTGCGGATTTCAGACTGAGTTGAGGAGGAACTTCTTCACCCAAAGTGTTGTGAATCTGTGGAATTCCCTGCCCAGTGAAACAGCTGAAGCAGCTGAATATTTTTAAGGCAAAGATCGATTTTTGAACAGTAAAGGAATTAAGTGTGATGGGGAGTGGATGGGTAAGTGGAGCTGAATCCACAAAAAGATCAGCCATGATCTTATTGAATGGCAGAGCAGGCTCGATGGGCCAGATTAGATTACTTACAGTGTGGAAACAGGCCCTTCGGCCCAACAAGTCCACACCAACCCTCCGAAGAGCAACCCGCCCAGACCCATTCCCCTACACCTAACACTATAGGCAATTTAGCATGGCCAATTTACCTAACCTGCACATTTTTTTTTGGACTGTGGGAGGAAACCCACGCAGACACGGGAAGAATGTGCAAACTCCACAGACAGTTGCCTGAGGCGGGAATTGAACCCGGGTCTCTGACGCAGCAGTGCTAACCATTGTGCCACCATGCCGACTCCTGCTCCTAGTTCTTATATTTTTATGTTCACTTCCAAATGATTGAGTGAAATTAACATGGAAGCAATCATGGGAAGCAGCTTCAGCCGAGGGAAGATAGAGATTGTAGGATATGTCAATGGAGTTGGATTCAAGAAGAGTTGGGAGGAAG
>NW_025194752.1:0-4204 GCF_004010195.1 Chiloscyllium plagiosum | reverse complement strand
CTTGTTGGTGATGGTCATTGTCAGGCGTTTGTAAGACTCGAATATTACTTGCCTCTTGCCAGCCCAAGCCTGGACTTTGCCCAGACCTTGGTGGATTTCACCATGAACTGCTTCACCATCTGAGGGAGTGGTGGTGAATGGGGCTGAACACGGTGCAATGATCAGTGACCATTCCCACTCCTGACCTTCTGAGGGAGGGAGGGTCATCGATGAAGCAGCTGAAGATGGTTGGGTCTGGGACTCAACAAAAACAAAGAAAATGTCCAGCCCAGGAACAGGCCCTTCGGCCCTCCAAGCCTGAGCCGATCCAAATCTACTGTCTAAACCTGTCGGTCAATCCCTAAGCATCTGTATCCCTCTACTCCCCACCTCCTCCTGCATCTGTCCAGACACATCTTAAATGAATCTACTGTGCCCGCGTCTACCACCTCTGCTGGCAACGCGTTCCAGACGCCCACCACCCTCTGTGTGAGGTACTTGCCGCGTGTATCCCCCTTAAACGTTCCACCTCTCTCCCTGAAAGTGTGACCTCTCGTTACTGAGTCCTTCATCCTGGGGAAAAGCTTGTCCCTATCCACCCTGTCTATACCCTTCATGATTTTGTAAACCTCAATCAGGTCCCCCCTCAATCTCCTTTTTTCTAATGAAAACAAACCTAACCTACTCAACCTCTCGCCATAGCCAGCACCTTCCATACCAGGCAACATCCTCGTAAACCTTCTCTGTACCCCCTCCAAAGCGTCCATATCCTTTTGGGAATGTGGCGACCAGAACTGTACACAGTATTCTAAATGCGGCCGAACCAATGTCTTGTACAATTTTAACATGACCTGCCAGCTCTTGTACTCAATACCCCGTCCAATGAAGGCGAGCCTACCATGTGCCTTCTTGACCACTCTATCCACCTGTGCAGCCACCTTCAGGGTACAATGGACCTGCACTCCCAGATCTCTCTGCCCAACAACTTCTCCCAAGGCTCTCCATTCATTGTATAATTCGCTCTAGAATTAGTCTTCCCATAATGCATCACCTCACATTTGTCTGGATTGAAAGCCATCTGCCACTTCTCCGCCCAACTCTCCAGTCTGTCTATACCCTCCTGTATTCTCTGACAGTCCCTTGTGTTTTCTGCTACTCCACCAATCTTCGTGTCATCTGCAAACTTGCTGATCATACCAACAGTGCCCTCTTCCAGATCATTTATCTATATTACCAACGACAGTGGCCCCAGCACTGACCCCTGCCAACTCCTGCAGAGCAGGCCTGGACCGGGCATGTTTGACCCTTCAACAACTACAACCATCTTCCAATGTGCCAGGTACGACTCTAACCAACGGAGAGTTTGCCCCCTGGTAGCCATCGATTCTGGTATCGCCAGGGCCCTGTGATGCCACACCCAGTCGAATGCAGCCTGATGTCAAGGGCTGTCCCTCTCCCCTCCCAAAGTTTGAGATTTCTCGCTCAGGCTGAGGTTCTAGATGTAGGTTTGCTCGCTGAGCTGGAAGGTTCATTTTCAGACGTTTCGTCACCATGCTAGGTAACATCTTCCGTGGGCCTCTGGGAGAAGCCATGCTGACGATTTTATTTATACGTTTGGATTTCCTTAGGCCGGTGATGTCATTTCCGGTTCCTTTTCAGAGGGGGTGGTAGATGGGGGTCTAACCCGATGTGTTTCCGGTTGGAATGCTATGCCTCTCTGGCATTCGAACCTCCCAGCTCACTGAGCACATCTACATCCAGAACCCTTCCCCCTCCCCTCGGGAATTCAGCTCCTTTTGTCCGTGTCTGACCCAAGGCTGGAATGAGGTCAGGAGTTGAGTGACCCCGGGGGGAACCCGAACTGGGCGTCACTGAGCAGGTTATTGCTGAGCGGGTGCTGTGTGATAGCCCTGTTACTGAGCCCTTCCATCACATTACTGATGCTGGAGAGGAGACGGATGGGGTAGGAATGGGCCAGGTTGGGATTTGTTCCTGTATTTATGTACGGGACATACCTGGGTCGGGTAGATGCCAGTATTGTCCCTGGACTGGAACAGCTTGGTGAGGGGAGCAGCCAGCTCTGGAGCACAAGCCTTCAGTCCCATCGCTGGAATGTTCTCAGGGCCCATAGCCTTTGCAGTGTCCAGGATCTCTGGGATATCCCGTGGAGTGAATGGAATTGGCTGGAGCCTGGTTTCCGTGAGGCTGGAGGAGGCTGAGATGGATCATCCACTCGGCATTTCAGGCTGAGGATCGCTGTGGAAGCTCCAGCCTTACCTTTGACCCTGACGGCCTGGGCTCCTCCATCATTGAGGAGGGGAAGATGTGTGGAGCCCCGTCCTCCGGTGAGTTGTTTAATCGCCCCCCCCACCATTCTCCGACTGGGTGTGGCAGGACTGCAGAGCTTGGATCTGACCTGGTGGTTGTGAGATCCCTTAGCTCTGTCTAGAACATTCCGTCTGCTCCTGGCCTGCCCTCTCTATTGACCCAGGGTCGATCCCCTGGCCTGATGGTCATGGTCGAGTGGGCCATGAGGTGACAGATTGTGCTGGAGCACAACGGCCCACAGCACCTCATGGATGGAGTTGCTATATCTGTTTGAAGTCTGTCCCACCATGGGGGGGGGTACTCTCAATGTGAAGGTGGCACTTGGGAGAGTGAGGGGGTCACTCTTACTGATACTGTCACTGACTGACACCCACAGTTGGCAGATTGGGAAGGATACGGTCAGGGCTGGTTTTCGCTGTTCCCCACCTGCTGCAGCCCCGGTCTCTCACACTCACACGCAGCGATGTCCCTTCAGCCCTGACCAGCCCGATCAGTAACGCTGCTGCTGCTGCTGCTGAGCCACTCTTGGTGGTGGGACAGTGGAACCCCCCCCCCCCCCCGAGAACATTCCATGGCCTTGCCACCCTCAGTGTTTCCTCTCTGTGGCGTTCAGCATCGAGGGGCACCCATTCACCAGCCGAGGGAGGACGCTACGTCGTCATCAACAGGGGGTCTCCTTGCCCGGGTTTAACCCAAAGCCATGAGGCTTCTTGGGGACCCCCAGAGCAACTCCCTCCCGACTGTACCCCCCCCGGGCTGGGTCTGTCCTGCCGCTGACTCAGGACCTATCCAGGGAGGGTGATGGTGGTGGGGTTTGGGAGATCGCCTGGAAGGTAGGATTCTGTCAGGCTGTTGCTTGGCCAGTCTCTGGGATAGCTCTCCCAATGTTGGCACTATACACCGCCCACCGCCCCCCCCCCCAACAAGATGGTAGTGAGGGGGAAATCAGGCCTAGGTGGGTGAGTGTGTCAGTTGCACAAGAGAGCGTGAGCCCCTGTGTGTATCAGAGAGCATCTGAGCCATCTCCTGTACACACTCTGTCTCAGGTTGTACACAATGCCATCAGGTGTACACCCTGTTTGAAAGAATCACTGAAATCTTTAAGGGACTGGTAATTGTGAGTGAGTTGAACAGAGTGTGAGACTCAAAAAACACGTCACCAACTACTTGGACAGCCAGTTGAATGGGGATGTTTATTTCAACACAAATTCGGTGATTTTCAATTGAAGGAATGATTGTGAAGGAGGTACAGTGTATTCTCAGGACTGGAGAAGCACAGAAACTAAACACAGACACACACACACAAACACCACCGACCACACACACACACAACCACAGTGTGAGCATGAATGGGAACAGTGGGTTATAACTGGTGGGGAGCAGCTGCATCTACATGAAACACTACAGTGGCTGGAATGAACCGTCCACGTCTCCCAGTGCAAGTATTCTCTCACTCTCCATCCCGCATTCTACCAGGGAAGCGCACCTCAGGCAGACCGCCCACCAGCTCAGTTCTCCTGGCTGAACATGTGCAACATCAGGTCAGCCACACGGTTACTGTAGGCAAACTCGTTATCATACCTGCAAAGGAGAGAGAGAGAGAGAGAGAGAGGGAGGGAGAGAGAGACACACATAGGTCATTCACCCTGCAAAAACATCTCTCTACACCACCCAGCTCCCTCTCCCTCTCCACCCAGAACCAAACTGTACAGTGCTCCGAGTGTGGGTCTGACTGAGGGATACGGAGACTGGAACTGTGCACGGTGCTCAGAGTGTGGGTCTAACTGAGGGATACAGAGACTGGAACTGTGCACGGTGCTCCGAGTGTGGGTCTGACTGAGGGATACGGAGACTGGAACTGTACTCGGTGCTCCGAGTGTGGGTCTGACTGAGGGAT
>NW_025194751.1:1826-4203 GCF_004010195.1 Chiloscyllium plagiosum | reverse complement strand
TGCACTCTGACCCAGACCGGGAGTGTACACGGGACTCCGAGTGCACTCTGACCCAGACCGGGAGTGTAAACGGGGCTCCGAGTGCACTCTGACCCAGACAGGGAGTGTACACGGGACTCCGAGTGCGGTCTGACCCAGACCGGGAGCATACACGGGGCTCCGAGTGCACTCTGACCCAGACCGGGAGTGTACACGGTGCTCCGAGTGCGGTCTGACCCAGACAGGGAGTGTACACGGGGCTCCGAGTGCACTCTGACCCAGACCGGGAGCGTACACAGTGCTGGGTGAGCGTGTATTAAACTCGAGTGTTGTGTTTTAGGGGAAGTATTTTGAGATCCAGTTCAGCCGAGGGGGTGAGCCAGACGGTGGGAAAATCTCCAACTTCCTCCTGGAGAAATCCAGGGTGGTCTCCCAGAACGAAGGCGAGCGGAACTTCCACATTTATTATCAGGTATGGCCCCGCTGCTCCCCCCTCTCACCACCAACCACCCGGGAGGGAGACACAGTGCCTCCAGTGGTGGGAGGTCTGCTGTTGCACTGTGACACGTTGACATAGGGATCCCCCATTGTAAATGGGAGAGAGGGAGACACTGCCACCAATGGTGGGAGGCCTGTTACTGCACTGTGACACGTTGACATAGGGATCCCCCATTGTAAATGGGAGGGAGGGAGACACTGCCACCAATGGTGGGAGTTTGGTATTGCACTATGACACGTTGACATAGGGATTCCCCATTGTAAATGGGAGAGAGGGAGACACTGCCACCAGTGGTGGGAGGCCTGTTACTGCAATGTGACACGTTGACATAGGGATTCCCCATTGTAAATGGGCGGGAGGGAGACACTGCCACCAATGTGGGAGGCCTGTTACTGCACTGTGACACGTTGACATAGGGATTCCCCATTGTAAATGGGAGGGAGACAGTGCCACCAATGGTGGGAGGCCTGTTACTGCACTGTGACACATTGACATAGGGATTCCCCATTGTAAATGGGAGGGAGGGAGACACTGCCACCAAAGGTGGGAGGCCTGTTACTGCTCTGTGACATGTTGACATAGGGATTCCCCATTGTAAATGGGAGGGAGACAGTGCCACCAATGGTGGGAGGCCTGTTACTGCTCTGTGACACATTGACATAGGGATTCCCCATTGTAAATGGGAGGGAGGGAGACACTGCCACCAAAGGTGGGAGGCCTGTTACTGCACTGTGACACATTGACATCGGGATTCCCCATTGTAAATGGGAGGGAGGGAGACACTGCCACAAATGGTGGGAGTTTGGTACTGCACTGTGACACATTGACATAGGGATTACCCCATTGTAAATGGGAGAGAGGGAGACACTGCCACCAATGATGGGAGGCCTGTTACTGCACTGTGAACACGTTGACATAGGGATTACCCCATTGTAAATGGGAGGGGGGAGACAGTGCTTCCCGTGGTGGGATGCCTGTTATTGCACCATGACACATTGACATAGGGATCCCCCATTGTAAATGGGAGGGAGGGAGACACTGCCACCAAAGGTGGGAGGCCTGTTACTGCACTGTGACACGTTGACACAGGGATTTCCCCATTGTAAATGGGAGGGAGACACTGCCACCAAAGGTGGGAGGCCTGTTACTGCACTGTGACACGTTGACATAGGGATTCCCCATTGTTAAGGGGGGAGATGAATTTGGAATGGGGCTCTCTGGAAACGTATACCCCAGGACATGATAGCTGGTGGAGCGGTGGTGGGAACAACGGGAATATGGGACCGTTCTCCGTCCCTGGCGTTGCTGAGAAATGAGGCTCGGCTTGGGAGAGGAACAGGAAGATCCTGGTATCTCCGTACATGACCCAACTTTGTACAGAGACCGTGGGGTTGTGTGTGGGATGGGGCGAGGGTTGAAGGGTGGTGTGTAAGAGACAGGATTGGGTCCAACGGCTTCCTCAGTCAAATAGGGGTTAACGTCTCGGGTGTTCAAGGTTAGGGTTTAAAGTTAAGGTTTTAGGTTAAGGATGAAGGTGTTCAGGTTCAAGGTTGGTTTTTGGTTTAGGAGTGAGGTTTTGGGGTTACATTTAGAATTAGAATCCCTACAGTATGGAAACAGGCCCTTTGGCCCAACAAGTCCACACCAACCCACCAAAGAGTAATGCACAACGATCCTTTCCCCTATACTTATCCTGACTAATGCACCTAACACTATAGGACAATTTAGCATGGCCAACCCACCCTAACCTGCACATCCCTGGACACTATGGGACAATTTAGCATGGCCAATCCACCCTAACCTGCACATCCCTGGACACTATGGGACAATTTAGCATGGCCAACCCACCCTAACCTGCACATCCCTGGGCACTATTGGACAATTTAGCATGGCCAATCC
>NW_025194751.1:0-713 GCF_004010195.1 Chiloscyllium plagiosum | reverse complement strand
GGTTAAGGGTTAGGGATAGGGTCAGGGTTAAGGGTTCGGGTTAGGGTCAGAGTTACTTGCGATCGGGTTAAAGGTTAGGGATAGGGTCAGAGTTAAGGGTCAGGGTTTAGGGTTCGGGTTAAGGTCAGGGTTACTTGCGATAGGGTTAGGGTCCGGGCTTTAGCCACATTGACCGCGTTGCTTCCCAGTGACCTCTGACCTGTCTGTGCCCCCTTTCTTCTCCCCCGCCCCCTTTAGATCCTGGATGGAGTGAGTCAGGAGGAGAGAGGGAACCTGGGAATAACTAATCCCGATTACTATTACTACCTTAACCAGTCTGCTACTTACAGAGTCGATGGAATTAATGACAAGATGGAGTTTACTGAAACTATGGTGAGTTTGCCACATCTGTACCAAAGGGGATGGGGGAACAGCAGGAGGCCATTCAGCCCCTCCTCCTCCAGCCAGTTACACAGGACCAGGAGGCCATTCAGCCCCCCCTCGTCCTCCAGGCTGTTACACAGGAACAGGAGGCCATTCAGCCCCCTCCTCCTCCAGCCTGTTACACATGAACAGGAGGCCATTCAGCCCCTCCTCCTCCAGCCTGTTACACAGGAACAGGAGGCCATTCAGCCCCTCGTCCTCCAGCCTGTTACACAGGAACAGGAGGCCATTCAGCCCCTCCTCCTCCAGCCTGTTATACAGCAACAGGAGGCCATTCAGCCCCCTCCTCC
>NW_025194750.1:0-4203 GCF_004010195.1 Chiloscyllium plagiosum | reverse complement strand
TACAGCGAGTACAGTAGGGGATTGGGGCACATCAGGAGTGTACAGGGGAGAGTAGGGGGCTGAGGGTATAGCCATGGGTGTACGAGGGATTAGAGTAGGGGACTGAGGGCACATTCAGAGTGAAAAGGGTGTATAGTACAGGGCTGAGGGCATAGCCGAATGTGCACAGGTAGTGCAGTTGAGGGCTGAGGGCACTGTCGGGGTGTACGGGGGTCCAGTAGGGGGTTAAGGGCCCATCAGTGGGGTTACAGGGAGTACGGTAGGTGGCTGAGGGTATAGCCGTTGGTGTATAGGGAGTACTGTTAGGGTCTGAGGGCACAGCTGCAGTGTACATGGAGTACAGAACGGGGCTGAGGGCACAGCCATGGGGGTACAGGGAGTACAGTAGGGGGCTGAGGGCTCAGCCGTTTTTTTACAGGGTGCACAGTAGAAAGCTGAGAGCACTCTTGTAGGTGTACAGTGAGTACAGTATAGGGCTGAAGACACAGCCGTGGATATACAGCGGTACAATGGTGGCTGAGGGTACAGTCACGTTGTACAATCAGTACAGTAGAGGGCTGAGGACACAGCCGTGGGTGTACAGGGCGTAAAGTAGGGAGCAGATGGCATAGCCGTAGATGTACAAGCAATGCAGTTAGTGGCTGAGGACACAGCCATGGATATACAGGTGATGCAATAGTGGGCTGACGGCACAGGCGTGATGTACATTCAATACAGTAGGGGGCTGAGGGCACAGTCGTGGCTGTACGGGGAGTTCAGAAGGGGGTTGAGGACACAGCCTTGGGTGTACACAGGGTACAGTAGGAGACTGAGGACACAGCCGTGGGTGTACAGGAAGTACAGTAGGGGTCTAAGGGCACAGCCTTGGGTGTTCAGGGAGTACAGCAGTGGGCTGAGAACACAGACATGCGTGTACAGGGCGTACAGTAGAGGGCTGAGAGCACAGCCGGGATGTACTGGGAGTACAGTAGGGGGCTGAGGGCACAGCTGTGGGTGTACAGGTGAACATTGGGGGCTGAGGACACAGCCGTAGGTGTACAGAGGGTACAGTAGAGGGCAGAGGGCATATCCGTGGGTGTACAGTCAGTACAGTAAGGGGCTGAGGGCACAGTCGTGGCTATACAGGGTGCACAGTAGGGGGCTGAGGACACAGCCGTGGGTGTACAGGGAGTACAGTAGGAGGCTGAGGACACAGGTGTGGGTGTACAGGAAGTACAGTAGGAGGCTAAGAACAAAGCCTTGGGTGTACAGGGAGTACAGTAGGGAACTGAGGGCACAGCCGGGTGTCCTGGGAGTACAGTAGGGGGCTGAGGGCACAGTTTTGGGTGTACAGGTAAACAATGGGGAGCTGAGGGCCCAGCGGTGTGTGTACTGGGAGTGCAGTAGGTGGTTTATTACACAGCCGTGGGTGTACAGGGGGTTAATAGAGGGCAGACGGCAGAGCCATGGGTGTACAAGGAGTACAGTTGGTGGCTGAGGACTCAACCGTGGGTATACAGGGGGTACGATAGGGCGCTGAGGGTGCAGCCGCGGTGTACAGTCAGTACAGTAGTGTGCTAAGGGCACAGTCGTGCCTGTACGGGCAGCACAGTAGGGAGCTGAGGACACAGCCGTGGGTGTACATGGAGTACAGTACTGGGCGAAGGGCACAGCCGGGCTGTTCAGGGAGAACAGTAGGGGGCTGAGGGCACAGCTTTGTGTGTACAGAGAGTACAGTACGGTGCCTCGGGCATAGCCGAGATGGAACTGGAGAACAGTAGTGGACTGAGGGCCCATCCTTGGTGTGCAGGGACTACAGTAGGGGGTTGTGGGCACAGCCATCGTTGTACATCAGGTACGGTGGAGGCTGAGAACACAACCATGTGTGTACGGGGAGTACAGTAAGGTTCTGTGGACACAGCCGTGGTTTTCCAGGGGGTACAGTCTGATGATGAGGACGCAGCAGTTGGTATACAGGGAGTACAGTATGGGGCTGAGAACACAGCAGTAGCCAAACTGGTAGTACAGTAGTGCGCTGTGGTCACAGCTGTGTGTGTACAGGGAGCACAGCAGTGGGTAAGGGCACAGTTGTGCATGCATGGGTAGTACAGTAGGGGGCTGAGGGCACAGCCGAGGTGTAGAGGGTGTACGGTAGGGGGATGAGGGCACAGCCCTGGGTGTACAGGGAGTATATTAGGGGGCTAAGGACGCAGCTGTGCGGTTACACTAAGTACAGTAAGGGGGCTGAGGACACAGCCATGGGTGTACAGGATGTCGTGTAAGGCAATGGACATAGACAATAGACAATAGATGCAGGAGTAGGCTGTTCTGCCCTTCGAGCCTGCACCACCATTCAATGTGATCATGGCTGATCATCCTTAAACAGTATCCTGTTTCTGCCTTATCTCCGTGACCCTTGATTCCACAATCCTTGAGAGCTCTACCCAACTCATTCTTAAATGAAGGGGCTGAGAACACAACCATGGGTATTCACGTTGTAGGGTAGCTGGCTGAGGGCACTGTTGGGGTGTACATGGAGCACGTACGGGGCTGTGGGCACAGCCAGGGTGTAGTGTGGTACAGTAGGGGACTGAACCGGGGTGTAGAGGAAGGACAGTAAGGGGCTGAGGGCACAGCCATCATTGTACAGCCGGTACAGTGGGGGGCTGAGGACACAGCCGTGAGTGTACGGGGATCTTAGTATGGGGATATCGACACATCCGTGGTTACATAGCGGGTACAGTAGCGTGCTAAGGGCATAGCCGTGGGCGTACAGGTTGTACAGTTGAGGGCTGAGTGCACAGCCAGGGTGTACAGGGGGTCCAGTAGGGGGCTGAGGACACGTCAGTGGGAGTACTGGTAGAACAGTAGTGGCTAAGGATGCAGCAGTGGGTGTACGGCGAGTACAGTATGGGGCTGTGGACACAGCTGTGGTTGCATAGGGGATAGTGTAGGGTGCCGAGGACGGAATAGTGGGTATACAGGGAGTACATCAGGGGCTGAGGACACAGCAGTGGCCGTCCTGGTAGAACAGTAGTGGCTAAGGATGCAGCAGTGGGTGTACGGCGAGTACAGTATGGGGCTGTGGACACAGCTGTGGTTGCATAGCGGATAGTGTAGGGTGCTGAGGACGGAACAGTGGGTATACAGGGAGTACATCAGGGGCTGAGGAAACAGCAGTGGCCGTCCTGGTAGAACAGTAGTGGCTAAGGATGCAGCAGTGGGTGTACGGCGAGTACAGTATGGGGCTGTGGACACAGCCGTGGTTGTATAGGGAGTACAGAAGGCGGCTAAGGACACAGCGGAGTGTATAGAGGGTTTACAGTAGGGGGCTGAGGACACAGCAGTGGCCGTACCGGTAATACAATAGGGTCTGAGGACACAGCTGTGTGTGTACAGGGAGTACAGTAGGGGATGAGGGCACAGTTGTGCATGTATGGGGAGTACAGTAGGGGGCTGAGGGCACAACCATGGTTGGACAAGGGTTAAAGCAGGGGGCTGAGGGCACAGCTGTGCATGTATTGGGAGTACAGTAGAGGGCTGAGGACACAGCCAGGGAGTAGAGGGAGCACAGTAGGGGGCTGAGGGCACAGCTGGGTTATACATGGAGCACAGAACGGGACTGAGGGCACAGTTGTGTTGTACAGGGAGAAGAGTAGGGGGTTGAGGGCACAGCAGTGGCCGTACTGGTAGCACAGTAGGGGGCTGACGACACAGCTGTGTGTGTACAGGGAGTAAAGTAGGGAATGAGGGCACAGTTGTGCATGTATGGGGAGGACAGTAGGGGGCTGAGGGCACAGCTATGGGTGTACACGGGTTACAGCAGGGGACTGAGGACACAGCCATGCGTGTACAGGGAGTACAGTAGGGGGCAGAGGACACAGCTGTGTGTGCATGATAAGTACTTTATGTGGCTGAAGACACAGCCATGGGTGTACATGGAGTACAGTCGGGGGCTGACGGCACAGCTGGGGTGTACATGGAGTACAGTATGGGGGTGAGGGCACAGCCGGCGTGGAGAGGGAGAAAAATAGGGGGCTGAGAGCACAACCGGGGTGTACATGGAGTACAGTAGTTGACTGAGGTCACTGCCGGGGTGTACAGGTGGTTCAGTAGGGGGCTGATGACACAGCAGTGGGGTACAGGGAGTACAGTATGCAGCTGAGTGCACAGCGGAGGGTGTACCTGGAGTGCAGTAGGGGACTGAGTGCACAACCGTGTGTG
>NW_025194749.1:0-4203 GCF_004010195.1 Chiloscyllium plagiosum | reverse complement strand
TTCAACTCTTTCTAATCTAATAATTTATTAACCGTTAGAGGGACATTAACATTTTTGTAGAAATGCCCATGTTCAGAAATACCAAAATTGGAAGAATTGATTTTATTTTCAAATCAACTTTCAAGTTGCAATTTCACAAAGATGTTTAGTTTATACACCAAACTACATTGGATCAGTGCACTCAATGCCAAATTACACTGTCTAATGAAGCTGATTTAGACTTTAATTTACTTTTCTTCGACGTTTCTGTAAGTAACTTTGAGAACCACTGTCTATCCGTTCCAATTGAAAATGTTTAGCACGGACAGAAGGAGATGCGTGTCCAAGCTGAAACACTTAGAGCATGATCCGAATAAAGGAGAAAGTGAAGGTTTTTCAGTTGATTGATCGACATTCTCAACTTGCGATCAATTCTACTGTCCGAGAGTGGACACTTGTCGAACATAACTGCTGGCAACAGGGGGAGATCTTGAAGACTGGGGAGGGAAACATATCTGTCATTAACTAGAGAAAAACAATTCGAGCTGATCAATTGTTTTGTTGCAACTTTTCTCACACAACATCTACGTCTGGGAGATCAGTAGCAGTGAATGGAATACTAGGGATTTCAAAAACAACAATTGGACATAATATTGTTTCTAACTGGACAACTGGAAAAATGCACCCACAGTTTCTGTTTTTTTCCAGTTTTAAATCCAGGGGTTTAAATGCGACTAAATAGCGAATAAAACTGAAAAGCCTAATACTGGATCAATAACCTCGCTTCGGGAATGTTCTTGGGGAAATCTGCAAATAAAATAACATACTGTTTATATCCCAATGGTTTGGATGAATTCAAACGTAGTATTGATTTTGCTTTTCGTCGGAGGAATACAGACCCTCATGTCACGTTCCCGATCCTGAACGCTTGTGTGCAGTGTCTGATTTTGTGTGCAGTTTAATCTCGCACAAGCTGCTCCCAGGATGCTCAGTGCAGGTGAGCAGCTGTTCCGCTGCTGCATTCCATTTACTGGAATCAGTGTCTGGGCTAACATTCTGGGATTTGTTGGTGATGAACGGAAGGAACATGCTAACAGGTTCCTTGAGTGTCAGAAAGTGGCAGCAGCTGTTTTCAAACCTGTGGAGTGGAACGAGATACTGTACACCATGTGATACAACCCTTCATACTCCTGGGTCCACTTTTTGTTTTTGGGTCCCTTTTTCACTAAAAAAGACAGAAAACAGCAGCAAGTTCCCAAGACCATCCCCCAGCTGTATTCCTACTATATCTATAACATTATGAAAAACCATGGCTGAGAGTTTGAAGACCACCGTGATGTTTTACTGAAGCTTGGTGAGCTGGCTTTTATGGAGTCTCTGAGAAGAAGATTATGATTCGGAATGGAGATTTACTTCTGAGCCTTCCCTCTGATGTAGGAAAGGTTTTGCAAAGGATTATAAGAGATATATGATTTCGTCAAGGGCAGGTCGTGTCTCACAAACCACCTTGAGGTTTTTTGAGAAAGTTACCAAGCATGTAGATAAGGGTAGGACAGTTGAGGTGGTTTACATGAAGTTGAAACTTTATTGCTGGAACAGCACAGCAGGTCAGGCAGCATCCAGGGAACAGGAGATTCGACGTTTCGGGTACAGGCCCTTCTTCAGGAATGAGCAGAGAGTGTTCAGCAGGAGAAGATAAAAGGTAGGGAGGAGGGACTTGGAGGAGGGGAGTTGGAAATGAAGTCCCCTCCTCCAAGTCAGGTTGTGGGGAGATTGAGGAGGCAGGGAGAGATCAAATCATAGTGACGAGTAGGGTTTGGAGAAAGGTGGCCAATCACAGTGCAGGAACAGGTTCAGGTTCCACATGGTAGGCTGTTGGAGAAAATGGAGAATCATGGATTGAGGGTAATTTCGCAGTTTGGATTAGAACCTGGCTTTCTGAAAAAAGGCAGCGAGTGGTGGTTCATGGTGAATATTCGGCTTGGAGTCCGATTACGAGTGGTATTCCACAAGGATCTGTTTTGGGACCACTGTTGTTTGTCATTTTTATAAATGACTTGGACAGAGAGTAGGGGATGGATTACGACATTTGTAGATGACGCTGAAGTCGGTGAAGTAAGTGGACAGTGTGGGAGACTGTTACATGTTACAGGCGGTTTTGGATAAACTGCGGAACTGGGCAGAGAAGTGGCAAATGGAGTTCAATGCAGCTAATTGTGAGGTGATGTACTTTGGGAAGAATAACAGGAAGGCAGAGTACTGGGTCAATGGAATGTTTACTGGTAGTGTGGATATATAGAGGGAACTTGGATTCCATGTACATTGATCTCGGAAAGTTGCCACCCAGATTGATAGTGTTGCTAAGAAGGCATACATTGTGTCAGGTTTCATTGGTAATGGAATTGAGTTCTGGAGCCGCAATATCATGCTGCAACTATACAAAAAAGCTAATGCAGCCACAGTTAGAATAACGTGTCCAGTTCTGTTCGCTATATTTCGGGACGGAGGTGAAAGTATTGGAAAAGGTGCAGAGGAAATTTACGAGGATGTTGCCTGGTCTGGAGTGAGAGACTCATGAGGAAAGGCTGAGAGACTTAGGTCTGTACTCATTGGAAAGAAGCAGGCAACGAGGGGATTTGATAGACATAAAAAGGTGATAAGAGGATTAGATAGGGTTGGCAATGAGGTCTTTTCCGAGGATGATAACGTCAGCTTATACGAGGAGGCATAACTACAAATTAAGGCATGATAGATTTAAGACAGGTGTCAGACGCAAGTTCTTTACTCAGAGAGTGGTCAAGGCGTGGAATTCCCTACCTGCCAATTTAATTAACTCAGCCACATTTGGGAGATTTTCACAACCCTTTGGTAAGCACATGGATGATGATAGGATAGTGAAGTTGGACGAGCTGAGAATAGTTCACAGGTTGGCGCAACATCGAGGGCTGGAGGGCCTGTTCTGCTTTGTATTAGTCTATGTTCTATTTGTGGCGGCTGATTTTTGTTGGTGACGTTGTGCACTGGATGTGGGCAGGAATTTTCAGCTTTTGTAGATAAGTTTATGATGTGGTGCTGAGTATGAGTTTTTGCATTTTGACGATGAGTGTGATGGCTTGTGTGATGCGGGGTGTTGAGTTGGTGTCATTGTAAGATATGATGTTCAGTGTGAGCTATTGCGTTTCTGATTGCATGTGTGATGTGGTTCTAGTTGGAGGCTGCTTATTGTAGTTAATGTGAGTATTATACCATGGAAAAAATGCGCTATTTATCCTGTCAATTTATCTACCTGTTCTTCATGATTTGCTAAGGCTGACCATACTTCTTGTCACTGTCCTGTTTGGAAAATGTAATCCACACGTTACCAATAATCAGGATTCACTTTTCTTAATCTATTCCATGACTTGAAGCAGCTTTGACTTTAATAAATTTATTGAGGGTAACGTGAAACCTTCGTTTTCTTCACTCTCTTCATGGTCATTTCGAATATGAAATTGAAATTACTTCGACTGCAGAAAAGTCATACCGGTATGTTCTTGTGTCAGTACTGTCCAAACAAAACAATGTCGGGGTAAACATAACGCATTATGTGGGAAAGCACCAGGGAACTAATAACAGGGAACGATGAACATCCCTGAACCAAAAGCAGACAAGTGAGCAACAGTGACAAAAACCTCAATCATTCCTGTAAAATGCAGGAGCTGCAGAAAGGTAGTCAAACATCTGAGACTGTAACTAATGCCTGACAGATCAGAAAAATAAATATTTAGAGATGGCTTTATGAAAATGCTAAAATGCTGTGAAATGTATTTTTTGTTAAAAGCAACTAACGTCATCGAAATATCTGAAGAGAATGTTGCAATTATGTTGTGTTACCTTACGTATTTTGAAGTAAACAAGCTATTTTAGTTGTTGTTCTCTTTGTGACTTTTTGCATTCAATGAACTGTGAGCGATGTGGAGAACGACATAACTAAAAGGAGCTTCGAAGTTCCCGTTCTTGTCTAAGTGCGAAATATCTTTGGACGTGTAAAACCGCGTGTATCAACAGTCAGAAGGCACCTTCAGAGAAGATGGCATAAGCTGCAGTAATACAAATTCGGAAAAATTCTAATATTCTTTCATCGTTTTCGGAATACCAGGTGAGGTGTTACTTATTGCGTTTGATTTTAAAAATATATTTAGTTTGGAGCTCGCAATCACCTTTATTTCATCGAACCAAAGTTCT
>NW_025194748.1:2888-4203 GCF_004010195.1 Chiloscyllium plagiosum | reverse complement strand
GGTCAGTTTTGAAGTGAGAAGCCTTCAAAAATGTGATGTCAGTAGTAAAGAGACAGTATGTCCCTCTTAGATTGAAGGGTAAGGCTGGTACGTGTAAGGAATGCTGGAGGATTGGAGAAATTGAGGTTCTGGTCACGGGTAAGAGGGAAGAATATGTCAGTTATAGACAGCAGGAATTGAGGGTATTTTTCTTAATGCATTCACGGGATGAGGGCGTCCCTGGCTAGGCAAACATCCATTATCCATCCCTAATTGCCTAGAGAGCAGTTAACAGTCAACCACATTGCTGTGGGTCTGGAGTCACATGTAGGCCACACCAGCTAAGCATGGCAGTTTGCTTCCTTAAAGGGTATCAGTGAACCAGATGGATTTTTTCGACAACTGGAATGGTCAGCATTTGCCTCTTAATTCCTGATTTTAAGTGAATCAATTGAAGAGTCTGAAGGCAACAATAATATACTTAAGAGGGAAATTGCGAGCGTAAAAAAGGGGACATGTGATAGCTTTGGCTTCTTCAAATACGTCAAGGACAAAACAGTAACTGTGGAAAGAATAGGACATCCTTCAAGATCAGCAAGGCTGCCCATATGCAGAACCACAGGAAATGGGGGAGGTACTGAACGAATATTTTGTATCAGTATTTACTGTGGAGGAGGATATGGAAGCTAAATAATTTGGGAAATAAGTAATGACAACTTGGAAAGTGTCTGTATCACAGAGGAGCTGCTGGAGGTCTCAAAACATGCAAAGGAAGGAAAATGTCCTGACTTTATTAGATGTACGCTAGATCTCTGTGAGAAGCTAAGAAAGTGATTGCTGGGCCTCGTGCTATCATCAATAGCCACAGGTAAAGTGCAGGAAGACTGGAGGTTGGCTAACGTGGTGCCATAACTTAAGGAATTTAAGAAGGGTAATAAGGAAAAGCAGTGATTATGACGTCAGTGGTGGGTAAGTTGTTGGAGGGGATTATGAGGCATAGGATTTTCACGCACTTTGAAAGGTAACGACGGATTAGGGATAGTCAACATGGCTTTGTGCAAGCAATGTTGTGTCTCACTGACTTGACTGAGATTTTATTGAAGAAGTGACTAAAAAGATTAATTGAGGTAGAGAGGTGCACATTGGCGATATGGACATCAGTAAGGTTTTGAACAACATTGTGCATGATCATCTGTTTAACAAGGTTGGTTCATATGAAATACATGGAAAACTAGCCATTTGGATACGAAATTGACTCAAAGGTCCAGACAGAGGATGGTCGTAGAGGTTGCAATATCCTGGCAAAGGTTTGCAATGCTCCCCATGCTGTGCAGAT
>NW_025194748.1:0-1956 GCF_004010195.1 Chiloscyllium plagiosum | reverse complement strand
CCTCTCTCACACATATGCACACGCCACACACACGAATGCACATATAATCTGTGGGTTGAATTTACATTTTCCCATTTGTATTTGCAGATACATTTTATTTTGTTCCAAAACATACAATTTGTAGACATTCAGTCAATGTGTTATTTTACAAATCGTACTTTGTAAATAAAACCAGCCTAACTCCAGGTCAAGTCACAGACAAAGTCCATACAAGGCGTCAAGCTTAGAATACATTAACTGACCGCACGTGTTACTTCATTTACATCGATAATACCTGAAGGTATCTCCAGGCAGTGACTTGAAATAAATTCGGAAATTTTCATATTAACCAATCAAACTCGCACCTCCATTCCAACTGATTAAGTATTTAAGAGCCATCTTAGGTGTGTGTATAATTCATGTGCATGAGTTGTATAACCCTTTGATCTTTTCCTTATATCTTCTTTGTTTAAGGTCTTTCTGTCGCTTACACCTGATGAAGGAGTAGCACAATGAAACCTTATGTTTACAAATAAAACCATTGGACTCTAATGGGTTTCATTTCATTTCTGACATTGTCCAACCCAGACAAATCAAACGGCTCCATATCATGACTTTTGCTGGTTAGTTAATCCTCTCCCCTAGCAAGTAAATGTTTCCTAATCCCAAGTGTTTTTGTCTTGCATAATAATCTTTTGCGACACGTTACGCACTGATGTCTGGAATTCTAGATATAATACATCTATAGAACCCCCATTATCCACCTTGCTTGTTACGTTTTTTTTAAAGAAAGTTAGTCAAATCATTCAAACATGATTTATCCTTCATAAAACTATGTTGACTGTGCTGGATTGTGGCTTGACTTTGGTAATCTCCTGTTATTAATTCTGTCATAACGCATCCTAACAACTTGTCTTCAATCCCAATAATTTTCTCACCACTTATCATTCCCGAGTGAAGCTGGTTATTCGAAGTTCTTTCCTTTCTATAACCATTATGTTCCGTTTCACAATTCCTGTGTAACAGGCACAAGGCTGTTAAAGATCTGTTCCAATTGCTGTGTAAGGGGCATGGGTGGCTGATTGAACTCATTCTTTTCCTGCTTTACACACTCGCTGGGCGGAATGTCCTCCTGGTGTTCATACATTAAAGTCTCAAAGGACTTGCATGTCCTGCTTCTGTTCCTGACCAAGCCGTTCAAGATCTCAATGTTCTCCTCCTGTCGTTCAATCACAGTTTTGGGGACTTACGGAATCTCCCTGCTCAAATGCCACTTTTCAAGGGCTAAAATATGCAGGCAAATGTTGTTGCCCACACTGGGTAGCTCAGTGGTTATAACTGTTGTCTCACTGCACCAGCGATCCTAGTTCAATTTCAGTCTCCAGTTTCCTCCCACAGTCCCAAGATATGCAAGTTAGGTGGATTGGCCAAGCTAAATTACCCATAATATCCGGGGATCAGTCATGGAAAATGGCAGGTTATAAATATTGGGTGGGGTGGGTGGTGGGGATTGGATGGGATGATCTTCGGAGTATCAGTGTGTTGTCGATGGGTCAAATGGTCTGCTTCCACTCTGGAGAGATTCGATGATTAACACCTTTCTTGCAGAATTCAGTTGAGGGAACAATCTTTGAGTTATGTACAATATCCTTTCCTCAGTGAGGAGATTACATCTGTACACACGACTCCAGATGTGATCTCACGAAGATCCTGTACAGCAGCAGTAGCACTTTACTAACCTGCTATAAGGTTCCCACCCAGGTTAGAGCAGTCTCAGCTCTCTGGGGAATACACAGCATTGCTGATAGATCATTGTCCTTCTCTATTACACCAGCATAACGGGAGATGTGGAGAAAATCTTACAATGCCGCTTGAGAAGAACGGGTAAGATGTGGTGAGATAATATCCATGTTGAGATATGCCACTCCAAACATCTCGCATGATTCTACCATTAACCTCGCCAGAGCCCACGTCACT
>NW_025194747.1:0-4202 GCF_004010195.1 Chiloscyllium plagiosum | reverse complement strand
CGGACTTTATTTTTCCAGAGGAGCGAAAGAGAGTGAGGATCGGGGGCTGACGGAATGGTAAATTTCCCAAATTATAAGGGCTTCACCTCTAGTCCCAGCAGCCTTCATTTGCAACAGCGGACACGGAGATGAGAGCGAGGTGCTGAGTGGGAGTAGTCGAATTGCACTCTAGGAAGGTGGGTAAATAAAAAGATTTGGGCAGCAGCTGAACCCGAGACACTGGACATGTAGTGCCTCCCATCTGTCCTCCACCCCAACCAAAAAAAGAGGACTCGGTGGTGTGCTGATATGGCAATGCTTTTTTTTATTTCTTTGTTAAAATCGTCTGATTGGTGAAAAAAACGTTTCATTCCTTTTGTTTTGTTTATCTAAGTTAAGACAAAATTAAACTTACGATCAAAATTGCAGGAGACCACAGACCCGTGCTCATTATGGGAGTTCAGGGACACAGCTGGTGTCCCTGAAAACTTCACGAGCAGCAGGTGTGCCTCGCTGGAGCTCTTGTTCAGCCGCATCATGCTTCTGGAGCTGAAGATGGACTCACTTTGGAGCATTCGTGGTTTCGTGGATAGAACATTTAATGAACTGGTCACACCACAGATTAGAATTGCTGAGAGAGAAGGGGAATGGATGGCTGTAAGGCAGAGAAAGAGAAGAAAGGGAGTGCAGATATCCCCTGCGGTCGTTTCTCTCCAAAACAGTCATATCGTTTACGAGACTGCAGGGGGAGATGACTCAGCAGGGGAAGGTAGCAGGAGCCAGTTTCGACGCAAAGTTGCTGGTTCTTCTGTACAGAAAGGCGCGAAAGAGAGTGGATGGACTCTAGTGATTGGGGTTTGGTTGAAAGGTGAATAGATATTTCTGTGGTCGAAAAAGAGAGTCCCATATGGTATATTGCCTCCACATGCATGGGTCAGAATATCTCACTTTGGCTGCAGAACATTCTGAAGGGGAGGATGGTGAACAGCCAGTTCTCGTGCTGCATGTAAGTACCAATGATATTGGTAAAGACCGAGATAATGCCCTGGAAGCAAAATTTCGGAAATAAGCCAAGTTCACAAAAAGTATGATTTCAAAGGGAGTAAACACGGGATTTCGAACATTGCCATGCATTCGCCCGAGTAGAAATGAATGAATAGGCAGGACGGTTGCGTGTTTTGAGGGAAGGCAGAAGAAGTGAGGGGGGGGGGGGGGGCTTCATATTTTTCCGACATCGCACACTGCTCCGTTGGAGTTGGGAAGTTTACAATTTCAATGACTTACATCAAGCCGGACTGGTACCAATGTCCTTGGCGGTGCTTTTGCTAACGTCGTTGGGGGATGGGATCCAAATGAGGAGGTTCGTGGAGTGTAACGACATAGTAACTTTACTCTGTGAAAAGGAGATAATGGAATCAACGTATTAAGTGGAATAGGAGGCAGGTAGCAGATGATGTATGCAAAGAACCTGGAGGTCTGTAGTGCATTTGTTTTAATGCAACAAGTGCAGTAGGCAAGGCAGATAAATTTAGAACATGGATTAGTTCCTGGCAGTATGATGTTATTGTTGAAATTTGGTTGATGAAAAAAAAATATTGCCGCCTCGAAACGTGAGGCAGTATGGTCAGAGCTCAGAAATAGGAAGAGTGCGGTCATAATGTTGGCGATGTTCTAGAGTCTTTGCAACAGCGAACGTGACTTCGAGGTACAAATATGAAAACGGATTATGTGAAGATGTAGGAGCAACAGGGTGGTGGTTTTCGGAGATTTTAATTTTCCCAATATTGACTGAGGTTAATTTAGTCCAAGAGGTTTAGATGGAGCAGAATAGGTAAGGAGCATCTCGGAAGGTTTTTATAGAGAAACATGTAAATAGTCCAACACAGGAAGGGGGCATACTGGACCTGATATTGAGGAATGAGCCTGGTCAGGTGGTTGACTTTTCAGTCGAGGATAATTTGGAAATAGTGATCACGATTCTATTAGTATTACAATACTCATGGACAAAGACAAGAAATTTCGTAAAGGAAGAGTACTAAATTTTGGGAACGCCAATGATCCCAAAATTCGATATGCTATCGGGGATGTAGTTTGGGAGCAGCTGTCTGAAGGTAAATTCACATTTGATATGTGGGAGGCGTTGAAGGAAAGGCTGAATAGAATGTAGGAGAGACATGTTCCTGTAAAAATGAGGGTTAAAAATGGCAAGATTAAGGAACCATGGATGACAGCTAAAATTGTGAGACTATCTAAGACGAAAAAGGAAGCATACAAACGGTCTCAGCGACTGAAGACAGACGGAGCTTTATAAGAACAGCGGGAATATAGGACCACAGAGAAAGAAGGAATTAAGGGTGCTGAAAGGTGTGATGAGATATCTTTTGTAAACGCATTTAAGGAAAATACAAAAGCCTTTTATCTACATTCTGGGAGCAAGAGTGTAACTAGTGAAACAATTGGCCCACTCAAGAGCACAGGAGGAAATATATCCGCCGAGCCCTGGAAAATAGGTGAGGCTCTTCTTGATTACATTGTTTTGATATCCACCGGGGAGAGGGACATGATGGACATTGAGTTGAGATATAGCTGCTTGATTACTCTCGGTCAATTTGGAATAAAGAGGAAGGAAGTGTCAGGTACTCTAAAAATCATTAAGATGACAAAATCCCAAGATTCGGGTGGGATATACATCAGGTAATTCAGGGTAGCGAGAGAAGGAGTATGTGGAGCCTTAAGAGCGTTATTTTCAGGTCCTTGAACAGGGATGAGGCCCCAGAGTACAGAAGAAGTGCAAATGCTGTCCCCTTGTTTAACAACGGTAGCACAGTTAATATCAGTAGTTGTAGATCGGTGAGTCTAACGTCATTGATAGGGACGCTGCTGTAGAAGGTAAGGAGTGACAAAATCTGTTTACATTTGGAAGAAAATGGGCTGATCAATGATAGATAACACGATGTTGTGCAGGGATGTCCATGTCTTATCAACTTAATTGATTCTCTGAGGAAGTGACAAGTTGATTGATGAAGGAGAGGCTGTCGATGCCACATATATGGACTTCAGTAAAGTGAATGTTAATGATCCCCATGGGAGAGTGATGGAGAAAGTGAAGTCACATGGGGTCCAGGGTGTACTAGCTAGATGGATAAAGAGCTGACAGAGCAATAGGAGACAGAGAGTAGTAGTGAAAACGTGTTTCTCAATATAGAGGACTGTGACTCGTGGTGTTCCATAAGGATCCGTGCTGGTGCAACTATTGTTTATCATATACATGCATTATGTGGAGGAAGGTACAGGTGCTCAGATTAGCAAGTTTTCGAATGATACTAGGTGGAGGAGCAGATGGAATTTGCAGGCGGAGGAGCAGATAATGAAGTGAACTGTCAGAGAACAAAGCACAATACAGATAGAGTGGAGAGTTGGGCAGAGAAATGGCAGATGGAGTTCAATCTGTGCATATGCAAGGTGAAGCAATTTGCAAGCTCCAATTGAAGAGCGACCGATACATTGAATGGAAATCTCCAGGGGTAAACAGATGCGCAGAGAGGTCTCGGTGTTCAGCTCCTTTGTTCCCTGAATGTTGCAATGATATTGGATAGACGAGTCAAGCATGCTTTCCTTCATTCGGCAGTTTATTTAGTCCAAGAGATGGCAGGCCATATTAGAGTTGTATAGTACTTTGGTTTGGCCATATATGGAATGCTCAGTGCAGGTCTGGTCGCCACGTTAACAAAAGGATGTGGATGTTTTGGAGAGGGTGCAGACGATGTTCAAAAGGCGGTTGCCTGGTATAGAGGGCGCTAGCGATGAATTGAGGTTGAATAGGTTAAGATTATTTGCATGAGAAAGGCAGAGTTTGTAGGGGACTTGATTGAGGTCTACAAATTCATGAGAGGTATGAACAGGGTAGATAACAAGAGTGCTTTCTTCACAGAATTGGGGACTTAATTACTAGGGGTGATGAGATCAATGTGAGAGGATAAATGTTCGGGGGAGATATGCGTGGAGCCTCTTTTAGAAAGAGAGTTGTGGGTGCCTGGAACGCGTTGACAGTAGAGGTTGTAGCGTCGGACACAATGGCTTCGTTTCAGATGTATCGAGATAGGTACATGAATCGGCAGGGAGTAAAGGGATACAGACGCCCAGAAAATAGGCGTCAAATGTACATATAGCATTTGGATCAGCTGAGGCTTAGAGGGCGAGAAGGCCTGTTCCTTTGCTGAAAT
>NW_025194746.1:0-4202 GCF_004010195.1 Chiloscyllium plagiosum | reverse complement strand
GGCCAGAATGACCGGCCTGGATATAGCCAGCAAAAGTGGAAGCTGCTGCAGGACGGCCAACCGTTCACTCTTACCCACTGGGGAGTACACATTAATCAGTCTCAGGGGAGCATTCCTGTACATGATGTCGGTTTTCTGGGAGGGGTACAGTACAGGCAGCAGCTTTCTGTGAGGGGTACTGTACCGAGAGCAGTTTTCTGTGAGGGTTACTGTAGACAGAGGAGCTTTATGTGAGGGGTAATGTACTGAGAGGAGCTTTCTGTGAGGGGTACTGTACAGAGAGCAGCTTTCTGTGAGGGGCACAGTACAGAGAGCAGCGTTCTGTGAGGGGGCACTGTAAAGAGAGCAGCTTTCTGTGAGGGGCACTGGAGAGAGAGCACATTTCTGTGAGGGATACTGTACTTAGAGCTGCTTTCTGTGAGGCATACTGTAGAGAAAGCAGCTTTCTGTGAGGGATACTGTACAGATAGCAGCTTTCTGTGAGGGGCACTGTACAGAGAGCAGTTTTCTGTGAGGGGCACAGTATAGAGAGCAGCTTTCTGTGAGGGGCACTGCACAGAGTAGCTTTTTGTGAGGTGTGTACTGCACAGAGAGCAGCTTTCTGTGAGTGATACTGTACAGAGAGCAGCTTTCTGTGAGGGGCACTGTACAGAGAGCAGATTTCTGTGAGGGGTACTGTAGAGAGAGCAGCGTTCTGTGAGTGGGCACTGTACAGGGAGCAGCTTTCTGTGTGAGATACTGTACAGAGAGCAGCTTTCTGTGAGTGGGCACTGTACAGAGGGCAGCTTCCTGTGAGTGGGCACTGTACTGAGAGCAGCTTTCTGTGGGGGTGCACTGTACAGAGAGCAGCTTTCTGTGAGGGGTACTGTACTGAGAGCAGCTTCCTGTGAGGGTGCGCTGTACAGAGAGCAGTCTTCTGGGGGGGGCACTGTACCGAGAGCAGCTTTCTGTGAGGGGTACTGTACAGAGAGCCACTTTCTGTGTGGGGTACTGTCCAGAGAGAAGCTTTCTGTGAGAGATACTGCACAGAGAGCAGCTTTCTGTGCGGGACACTGTAGAGAGAGCAGCTTTCTGTGAGGGGTACAGTACAGAGAGCAGCTTTCTGTGAGGGGGCACTGTAAAGAAAGCAGCTTTCTGTGAGGGGTACTGTATAGAGATCAGCTTTCTGTGAGGGGCACTGTACAGAGAGCAGCTTTCTGTGGGGGTGCACTGTACAGACTGAAGGTTTCTGTGAGGGGGTACTGTACAGAGAGCAGCTTTCTGTAGGGGATACCGTACAGAGAGCACCTTTCTGTGAGGGGCGTACTGTACAGAGAGCAGCTTTCTGTGTGGGGGCACTGTACAGACAGAAGGTTTCTGTGAGGGGGTACTGTACAGAGAGCAGCTTTCTGTGTGGGGGCACAGTACAGAGAGCAGCTTTCTGTGGGGGTCTTGTACAGAGAACAGCTTTCTGTGAGGGATACTGTACAGAGAGCAGCTTTCTGTAAAGGACACTGTAGAGAGAGCAGCTTTCTGTGAGGGGTACTGTACAGAGAGCCACTTTCTGTGTGGGGTACTGTCCAGAGAGAAGCTTTCTGTGAGAGATACTGCACAGAGAGAAGCTTTCTGTGCGGGACACTGTAGAGAGAGCAGCTTTCTGTGAGGGGTACAGTACAGAGAGAAGCTTTCTGTGAGGGTGCACTGTACAGAGAGCAGCTTTCTGTGAGGGGGCACTGTACAGAGAGCAGCTTTCTGTGAGAGGTACTATATAGAGATCAGCTTTCTGTGAGGGGTTCAGTACAGAGAGCAGCTTTATGTGAGGGGGCACTGTACAGAGAGCAGCTTTATGTGAGGGGGCACTGTACAGAGAGCAGCTTTCTGTGAGGGGCACTGTGCAGAGAGCAGCCTTCTGTGAGGGGTACTGTATAGAGATCAGCTTTGTGTGAGGGGTACAGTACAGAGAGCAGCTTTATGTGAGGAGCCACTGTACAGAGAGCAGCTTTCTGTGAGGGGGCACTGTACAGAGAGCAGCTTTCTGTGAGGGGTACTGTACAGAGAGCAGCTTTCTGTGAGGGGCACTGTACAGAGAGCAGCTTTCTGTGGGGGGTACTGTATAGAAAGCTGCTGACTGTGAGGGACACTGTACAGACAGCAGCTTTCTGTGAGGGGTACTGTACAGAGAGCAGCTTTCTGTGAGGGGTACTGTACAGAGAGCAGATTTCTGTGAGGGTGCACTGTACAGAGAGCAGCTTTCTGTGAGGGGGCACTGTACCAAGAGCTGATTTCTGTGAGGAGCACTGTACAGAGAGCAGCTTTCTGTGAGGGGTACTGTACCGAGAGCAGTTTTCTGTGAGGGTTACTGTAGAGAGAGGAGCTTTATGTGAGCGGTCACTGTACAGAAAGCACCTTTTTGATGGGTGGACCGGTACTGAGGGGTACTGTATAGAGAGCAGCTTTCTGTGAGGGTGCACTGTACAGAGAGCAGATTTCTGCGGGGCTTACCGTACGGAGAGCAGCTTTCTGTGAGGGGCACTGTACAGAGAGCAGATTTCTGTGAGGGGTACCATGCAGAGAGCAGCTTTCTGTGAGGGACACTGCACAGAGAGCAGCTTTCTGTGAGGGGCACTGTAGAGAGAGCAGCTTTCTGTGAGGGGTACTGTACAGAGAGCAGCTTTCTGTGAGGGGGCACTGTACAGAGAGCAGCTTTCTGTGAGGGGCACTGTACAGAGAGCAGCTTTCTGTGAGGGGGCACTGTAAAAAAAACCGCTTTCTGTGAGGGGCACTGTACAGAGAGCAGATTTCTGTGAGGGGTACTGCAGAGAGAGCAGCTTTCTGTGAGGGGCAAAGTAGAGAAAGCAGGTTTCTATGAGGGGTACTGTATAGAGAGCAGCTTTCTTTGAGAGGGCACTGTACAGAGGGCAGCTTTCTGTGATGGGGCACTGTACAGAGAGCAGCTTTCTGTGAGGGGTACTGTAGAGAGAGCAGCTTTCTGTGAGGGGCACTGTAGAGAGAGCACATTTCTGTGAGGGATACTGTAGAGAGAGCACATTTCTGGGAGGGATACTGTACTTAGCGCAGCTTTCTGTGAGGGGTACTGTACAGAGAGCAGCTTTCTGTGAGGGGCACTGTAGAGAGAGCAGCTTTCTGTGAGGGGCAAAGTAGAGAAAGCAGGTTTCTATGAGGGGTACTGTAGAGAGAGCAGCTTTCTGTGAGGGGGCACTGTACAGAGGGCAGATTTCTGTGAGGGGGCACTGTACAGAGAGCAGCTTTCTGTGAGGGGTACTGTACAGAGAGCAGCTTTCTGTGAGGAATACTGTACTGAGAGCAGCTTTCTGTGAGGGATACTGTACAGAGAGCAGCTTTCTGTGAGGGACACTGCACAGAGAGCAGCTTTCTGTGTGGGGCACTGTGCAGAGAGCAGATTTCTGTGACTGGGTAATGTACAGAGAGCAGCTTTCTGTGAGGAATACTGTACAGAGAGCAGCTTTCTGTGAGGGATACTGTCCACAGAGCCGCTTTCTGTGAGCTGGTACTGTACAGAGAGCTGCTTCCTGTGAGGGGGCACTGTGCAGGGAGCATCTTTCTGTGAGGGGTGTACTGCACAGAGAGCATTTTTCTGTGAGGGGAACTGTAGAGAGAGCAGCTTTCTGTGGGGGATACTGTACAGAAAGCACCTTTCTGTGAGGGGGAACTGTTCAGAGAGCAGCTTTCTCTGAGGTATACTGTACTTAGAGCAGCGTTCTGTGAGGGGCACTGTACAGAGAGCAGCGTTCTGTGTGGGGTACTGTACACAGAGCAGCTGTCTGTGAGGGGGAACTTTACAGAGAGCAGGTTTCTGTGGGGGGGGCTCTGTATCGAGAGCAGCTTTCTGTGAGGGGTGCTGTACTGAGGGCAGCTTTCTGTGAGGGATACTGTACAGAGAGCAGCTGTCTGTGAGGGTGCACTGTACAGAGTGCAGCTTTCTGTGGGGTGGCACTGTACCGAGAGTAGCGTTCTGTGAGGGGTACTGTTCAGAGAGCAGCTTTCTGTGAGGAGCACTGTACAGAGAGCAGTTTTCTGTGAGGGACACTGTACAGATAGCAGCTTTCTGTGAGGAGCACTGTACAGAGAGCAGTTTTCTGTGAGGGACACTGTACAGATAGCAGCTTTCTGTGAGGGGTACTGTACCGAGAGCAGTTTTCTGTGAGGGGGCACTGTACAGAGAGCAGATTTCTGCGGGGGTT
>NW_025194745.1:0-4201 GCF_004010195.1 Chiloscyllium plagiosum | reverse complement strand
TTTTTTATTTGGCAATTAACCGGTCAAGCACACATTTTTCATAACTATTTCTTCTCATTTTCCCAAAGTGCAGTGAATGCATAAGTAAACAACTCAACCTCTTTTCATAAGAAAACACCTCAATTGTCTGGATTTGTTTTGTGAACCTTCTCTCACCCGCTTCCATTGCATCTGCCATATCCGAAGAAAAGAGGTGCAGAACAGTTCATATTATTGCAGGCGCGATCTGCAAGGAAAGTTGTGTGTGTTTAGGCATCACCATGTTTGAAATAATTACCATTGGTAAATTTGTATTTCCTGTAACCTGCGAGAAGTTTTCTGTTGGTCAATCCAGAAACTGAAATTCTTCTGTGCTATGGCTTTCTCGAATCATTCTCAAATAAATCGTAATCGTTTTATTGAAAACAGTGCGTCATCACAAACTTTTAATTTTTATATGACAGATGCCAATTTTTGCACAGTCACTTCAGATATTTCATCCCATGATAATCTGCTTGCATCATCTTCACCATTTACCTTCTGGTTCCGTCTGTGTCACTTACAAATATGGAGTTCGTGCATTCACTTTTATTGCTCAAGTCATTGTGCTGGAATTAATTATATCGCCAGAACTGATACCTGTGATACCTCACTAGTTTCAGGTCGTCATCGGAAAAAAAAAGTTTCTTAAAGCTTCACTGCCCATTATAAAATCTTCCCTGCGGAGACACTCCAATCAATTAAGCTGGAAACTCACACAGACATGGCAAGGAGTACCCATGTCATTGCAATTATTCTGCTTTTAAAACCGTCTCTAACCAACTGAAGTAACCGACACCAAGTGCTTGGCATCACTGAAAAATTACCCCGAAAACCTCTAAATTCTGTGGGCGGACAGCACTCAAACGGATGGATTTACAAAAAAAAATCGACAAAAGATGAGGCATTCTGGGAAATTCAGCCTAGCGTTCCCCAAAGTGATCGTGCTAATCAACAAGCTGTGGAACCCACACAACCTACAGCAACAGACTGACAGCATGTAACTGACGAAACCGCTGCAGATCACACAATATTCACTTGAATTTAAATTGATGTAATTGACCTGAATGCCTTGCCCAGATCAATCACAATATGGAATTGCTGACCAGACACAGCGGCACCTCACACGCTTATTTGCAGAGGGTTCACCTCTGTGCAACTAAAACTTCCAGGAATGGGTGCTCAAGGACCACCCTGCCATCGACATGTCAACTCCTGTTTGGGTTCATTTAATCAAGGTCACCGAACACTGATCTATGGGTTGGAGGATAGCGACAACCCTCCCAAATGGGAGCAAACAAGTTTACAGACAAGAATCACTGTAACCCCACCTTCAGGAGCGGCAACTCTCGGTCAACCACTGAGAAGGTAAGGCATGCCTAGGAGCACGGGACGAAGACGAGACGATCATAATCACATGGATCAAGGCCAAGATCTCGTGTGGTGGTATTGGAACATCCAGAGTTAAGATAAAGCATAAGAAAGTTGAACAGGTTTATAGTGTAATCTGTTAGTTTGGAGTGTATTTTATTATAATAATATTAGTTGTGTTAAATAAATAAGCATTATGAGTTATTACTATTACGAGTCAACTCACAGTTTCTTCGCTAGATAAGAGTTAGAACATACTGTGTGGCAGGCGCTACCATCCAGTCCTGTGAACTTTCCCCACTCCTCTTGACTCAATTATTCTGCATTCCATACACGAGGATGCCCTGATCCCTCTGTAACTTATGCTCTGTCATCTCTCGTCATTTTGATAAATGCAATTAAAAAAAATATTATTTCTGCTAATGGGTAATTTCACATTAACCCTCATTTATCCATTTGCCCGCATTCTGGTTCACTCACCTGACCCATCGTTACCATGTTAAAAACACTAAAGATGGTCGAGGTGAAGTATTCGTAAACAATTAAGGGGAAGGTGTATATATTCCTGTTAAAAAGGCTGTAAACCATATTTGAAGGTGAAGGAGAAGCTGATGACAAATCAGAGTTGGATTATTCACGGTCTTGTCGAATGTCAGAACTGGAAAGGCCAAATGGACCACTTCAGTTCCCAGTCTCCTGGAATTTTCCTGTACAACTGCTATCTGGGCGACCTCCGTTTCACCAATATTACCTTCATGCAATTCCCCATAATTACTTGTTATAGACTTTATAATGATCACTGCAGAACGATACTGAAGTCCTTTCGATAGCACCTTCTCAATCTACAAATAGGTCCAAGGGCAGCAGATACTTGGGAACACAGTCACATGCAAGTTCCCCTCCAAACCACTTGTCAACCTGATTTGAAATAGATATCACTGTCCTTCAGGATTGCAGGATCAAACTCCTGGATCTCCCTCTGAACGGTATTCAGGTTCCAACTACACCAACCAGACTGCAGTAGATCAACAAAACAACCGACTAGCATCTCATCCAGTCGACTTGGAATGAACAATAAAATCTGGCCAAGGCAAAGACACCAAAATCCCATAGATATCTGCAACTCTATGCAATTTATTCAGTTCAATGGCATTTCTGGAAGACTTTCTGTCACCCGCCCATGAAGACAGAAAGAATATGTGTCCCTCGCCCAGAAGTGGTGACCTGTACTATCTAATGAGCATAGCGATTGACAGCATCATGACATTTAACGCAAATGTCACCCAAACCTGCCTGGAATGTTCTTGGTCGTAGAAATTGTACAGAACTATGACCTACCTGGCCAATGTAAGCATAGTTCTCATCCTGATGTGACACCCAATGTTTGTTAAACTTGAGGCACAAAATGTTGACACCGCCTCATAATTGAACCAGGCTTGCCTCATTCTATGTTCTTGGATTATGAATTTGTTGGGAAAGTCTTCCTCGAAAATTCAAGATTTGTCAATCAAGTGCAAACTGCCTCTGCTCCCTGACCTCCCCAGCCTCATCTTCCTCCTCACAGAGCTTCTCCGTATCAACGGTCTTTCCTCACTTTGTCAGTGACTTTGCAGATCGTCACTGAATCTCCAGCACAACTGAGAGGAAAATTTAACAATACCTGCACCAACTTTCCAATGAGTCATCACGTCCCATTCCACTAATACAGAGGTTTCCAGCTCGGTGTTGATCAGAACACTCCTCTTTCCTGTCTTTGGTGCATTCTGTTTTTCACCATTCTAATATAGATCTTTCAGATGTCCAATTAATCTCAGCAACCTGCAAGACTGGACACTTCATCTCTCCAATGAAATACTTGATAGTGGAATTCATACCATTTTCTGACGGTCAGAATCACGACCAACGGTTTTGTGCAGGGAAACGCCAAAGTCAGTTGGAGAAACATAGACAATGGGATACACTTTAAGAAGCGAATTAGGTACATATGTGAATGAAAAAGGATTTTCAGGAAAAAAAATTGTGATAACAGAGGAAAGGGATTCATCTTTTTTGAAGAAATCTTTTGTGACATATGCAATGCAGGTAAAACCAGATTTTGTGATCTATCCTGATTTTCCCTGAATTGCGTGGCTTGCTCGGCCATTCTCGCGGATAGTTCAGAGCCACTGACATTTGTATTGGTGTGAAGTCGCGTATAGAACAAACTCAGCAAGGAAAGAAATATCCTGCACCAAACGAACATAAACGTGGCAGGATGAGGAAAGTAAAATCACTAAAATATTGGTATTGGTAAGCAGGTATTTGTTTTAAATTACAGAAGCTGCAAGGGGATGGGGTGGAGTTCCACTCATGTCCCACGGTATGAGCCTGGAGGTGTGGATTTCAAGTGCATCAACACTGTGGCAGTCTCATGTCTCCCCAGGATATCAACATATGTCGACAGCAGAGCAAGAAATATTTCTGATTGAATTAGTTGCAATTAAGAATTGTAGGTGGAAGGAAATTGGAATACCGAAATCTGAATTTAAGAAGCATACAGATTCAGTATCGACAGTCAGACTGAGGTGAAGACGAAGGGTATTGTCCACTTGATAGAGCGCAGTGCTGGTAGTGTGGTGACAAATATAAACTCAGGGCAAGTTCACGCCTGGGGATTGTATGTCAGTTTGTTTCATTCTTAGATATAGGTATTAAAGTCGGTTGACAAAAACATAGATTATGGATTAGTGGTGTTGGAAGAGCACAGCAGTTCAGGCAGCATCCGATGTGCAGTAAAATTGATGTTTCGGGCAAAAGCCCTTCATCAGAAATC
>NW_025194744.1:0-4201 GCF_004010195.1 Chiloscyllium plagiosum | reverse complement strand
AGTGGAGTCACAGGTAGACAGGGCAGTAAAGAAGGCTTTTGGCACACTGGCATTCATTCGTCAGGGCATGGAGTATAGAAGTTTGGAAGTTGTGTTGCAGTTATACAGGAAGTTGGTGAGGCCGCATTTGTAGTGTTGTATTCAGTTTTGGTCACATTGGTAAAGGAAGGATGCTATTAAACTGGAAAGATTCCAGAAGAAATTTACAAGGATGTTGCCAGGACCCAATGGACTGAGCTATAAGGGGAAGTTGGTCAAGCGAGGACATGTGTCTTTAGAGCATAGGAGAGTCAGTGGGGGGAAGGGGGGGAAGGGGGTTCTTAAAAAAAGCTGTACAAGATAATGAGAGGCATGGATATGGTGAATGGACCCAGTCAGTCTTCCCAGAGATGGGGAATCGGGGACTGGAGGGCATCAGATTAAGGTTAGAGGGGAAGTAATAAAAGGGAAAATAAATAAAAGGAAAAATAACAGAGTGTGGTACACTTGTGGAATGAATTGCCAGTGGAAGTGGTTGGGGAATTTACATTAACAATATTTAAAAGGGATTTGGACAAATACATGGAGAGAAAAGGTTCAGAACGATATGGGCCAAGTGCAGAGAAATGGGGTTAGCGTGGATGGACATTTGGGCATGGATCAGTTTGGGCCAAGGAGTCTGTCTCTGTGCTGCACGACTTTATGATTCTATAAGTGGAATAACATTTGAGCCAAACTCTCATTATTTTCCTTTTGTCATGAGTTCAAATAATAATTGGACAAAGTTATTTCAAGTTAACGTTGCAAAGATTTTGCTTTTCAATTTGTTTTCAAACATGTATGTGTGTGGGGAAATATGTACAAGGCATGATTAGCAATTTTGCTGATGACACTAAAATAGGTGGTATGGTGGAGAGTGAGCTGAAAATGTGTTGCTGGAAAAGCACAGCAGGTCAGGCAGCATCCAAGGAACAGAAGAATCGACGTTTCGGGCACAAGCTTTTGGCTTTTGGCACGCTGGCCTTCATCAGTCAGGGAATTGAACATCGAAGGTGGGGAGTTATGTTGCAGTTATACAGGATGTTGGTGAGGTTGCACTTGCAGTACTGTGTTCGGTTTTGTTCAATTTGATCTAGGAAGGATGTAATTGAATTGGAAAGAATGCAGAATAAATTTACAAGAATGTTGCCAGTACTCAATGGTCTGAGTTATAGGGAGAGTTCGGACACGCTTGGCTATTTTTCTTTGGACTGTAAGGGACTGAAGGGAAATTTTATAGAAATGTATAAGATCATGAGAGGCATGGATAATGTATGTGCACTCAGTCTTTTCCCAGAGATGGGGAATCAATCTGAGCCACTGAACCCAGGTCCCTGGCGCTGTGCTAATCACTGAGCCACTGAACCCAGGTCCCTGGCGCTGTGCTAATCACTGAGCCACTGAACCCAGGTCCCTGGCGCTGTGCTAATCACTGAGCCACTGAACCCAGGTCCCTGGCGCTGTGCTAATCACTGAGCCACTGAACCCAGGTCCCTGGCGCTGTGCTAATCACTGAGCCACTGAACCCAGGTCCCTGGCGCTGTGCTAATCACTGAGCCACTGAACCCAGGTCCCTGGCGCTGTGCTAATCACTGAGCCACTGAACCCAGGTCCCTGGCGCTGTGCTAATCACTGAGCCACTGAACCCAGGTCCCTGGCGCTGTGCTAATCACTGAGCCACTGTGCCATCTTGCACTGTTTGACAATTAGGGGTCATCCTTTCACGTACAGATCAGGACTTTTTTTTCATAGATTCATGGAATCCCTACAGTGTAGAAACAGACCATTAGGCCCAACAAGTCCACACTGACCCTCCAAAGAGTAACCCACCCAGGGTGTGATGGGCAATGTGATGAATTACCTACGATATTCATATTACTCTTTTCTGATCGTTGAAAGAGATAGCCCCTATAAAGGGGCAGCACGGTGGCACAGTGGTTAGCACTGCTGCCTCACCGCGCCAGAGACCCAGGTTCAATTCCCGCCTCAGGCGACTGACTGTGTGGAGTTTGCACATTCTCCCTGTGTCTGCGTGGGTTTCCTCCGGGTGCTCCAGTTTCCTCCCACAGTCCAAAGATGTGCAGGTCAGGTGAATTGGCCGTAGTGTTAGGGGAATGGGTCAGGGTGGGTTGCTCTTCAGAGGGTCGGTGTGGACTTGTTGGGCCGAAGGGCCTGTTTCCTCACTGTAGGGGATTCAATGATCTATGATCCTGCCAATGTCCCATTTCTCCATACTTTCTGTTTTCTGCCAGTTACCCAGTCTTTTGTCCCTGCTGTAAATTACACCTACAGCGTGAGTTTTTATCTTTTCTAATAACGTTTGATGTGGCATCTTATCAAATGCCTTCTGAAAATCCAATGACAGTATGCCCCTTTATTCACCAGCATACGCTGTTCCTTCAAACACCTCCCATCAATTGGTTCACCATTCTTGCCCTCTGATGAAACCATGCTGACTCTTAAAGATTCCCTGCTTTTCGAGCTGCACAGCTATAATTTCTTTACTGATTGATTCTAATGCTTTCCCCATGATGGACATCAAGCTAACTGGCCTATAGCTCCTTGCTCCTGCCACCCAAGCTTCCTTGAATAGGGGGTTTATATTTACTACGTGGCACTCTGATTCTAGGGAGTTTTGGATAATTAACTCCAACACATTTGCAATTCCCATTGGTCACCAGGCATTCTGTTGCTAAGTCTCCATGCTTTAGTATTCCATTGTTAAACCTCTCCACCTCCCTCCCTCCCTCTCTGCCATTGAACACCTCCATCTTCTTCCAAGCTTTGCTTACCTGTCCTAATATTTCCTAATATTACAATAAATACGCTATTTATCTCAAGAGGGTTGGAATATAAAAGCACTGTTGTGCTACTGAGACTTTATAAAGCTCTGGTTAGGCCCCATTTGGAGTACTGTGTCCAGTTTTGGTCCCCACACCTCAGGAAGGACATACTGGCACTGGAGCGTGTCCAGCGGAGATTCACACAGATGATACCTGGAATGGTAGGTCTAACATATGAGGAATGGCTGAGAATCCTGGGATTGTATTCATTGGAGTTTAGAAGATTAAGGGGAGATCTAATAGAAACTTACAAGATAATACATGGCTTGGAGAGGGTGGACGCTAGGAAATTGTTTCCGTTAGGCGAGGAGACTCGGACCCGTGGACACATCCTTAGAATTGGAGGGGGTAAATTCAGAACAGAAATGCGGAGACATTTCTTCAGCCAGAGAGTGGTGAGCCTGTGCAATTCATTGCTGCGGAGTGCAGTGGAGGCTGGGACGCTAAATGTCTTCAAGGCAGAAATTGATAAATTATTGATGTCACAAGGAATTAAGGGAGAATGCGGGTAAGTGGAGTTGAAATGCCCATCAGCCATGATTGAATGGCGGAGTGGACTCGATGGGCCGAATAGCCTTACTTCCGCTCCTATATCTTATAGTTTTATGGTCTTATGGTCATTCACCAGCCCCCCACCATCATCTACAATAGTACTAACAGCTCACTTCCCCCTTCTCTTTCTCCCATTCCAGGATTAATAGCCTGGAATTGGACAGAAAGGCCTAAGCCGAGTGGTGGAGTAACTGATATCCGTTCCCTTCGCCCATCCCCCTGCCATGTTGGGAGGACCCTGCCACTAGCCAAAGAGGACCTGAGTGAATCATATGGAGCTTCTGTAATTTTCACGTCCTACCAATTGAGTAACAAGCAATGGTCAGTGGAGGGCAATACTCACGTTCAGCTCTCTGTGTGTTCCATATTTGTCTCTCTCCCAAAACAACCAATATCTAATTGCAGAAAGATGCAGACACAGAAATACTTGGAGGCATATATAAACACCCCAAGATACGAACACTCACAGCACATATACGGAGATAAACCCGCACACATGTAGAAGCATGAAGAAACATATACAGTCACACACAGACATAAACATAGATAAAATGTAGAGGCTAATACACGGAAGGACAAATGACTACACACTAATACAGACACGCAACCACATGAACAAACACACACGCACACACACACAGTTACACAGAGGCACATACACCTGTGTCAATAAGACAGAGATAGATTGGTTTTTGATAAATAAGGGTATGGAAGATTACAGAGAAAAGTTAGGAGAATGACACTGAGAAATCTTTAAGCCATCATTAAATGGCATTCAGACTCAAATG
>NW_025194743.1:0-4200 GCF_004010195.1 Chiloscyllium plagiosum | reverse complement strand
TGTAAAAGTTAGTCAGTGTATACCACCTACAAAATGTACTGCAGAAATTCACCAAAGGTTTTTAGTCAACACCTTCCAAGCCCATGACCATCTCGAAGGACAAGAGCAGCAGATATATGGGAACACCACCTGCAAGGTCGCCTTCAAGTCACTCACCATCCTGACTTGGAAATGTATCGCCATTTCTTCTGTGGCACTGGGTTAAAATGCTGGAACACCCTCCCTGTGGGTGTACCAACAGCACATAGACTGCAGCAGTTTTACAAGCCAGCTCACTACCATCTTGAGAGCAACAAGAGACAGGCAATAAATCATAGAATTATACAGGACCGAGACGGCCCTTCGGTCTATCAAGTCGTAATTCTGAAAGTTATCCTAGATCTACATTTGTCACACCTTCCAGTATCTAAACTCATAACCATGAATATTATGACATTTCAACAACTCATCCAAGTACTTTTTAAATGTTGAGCTTACCTGCTTCAACTGAATTCCAGATGCCCACTAACTTCTGTGTAAAAGACATTAACCTTGAATCCCCCCAAACTCCTAAATTTCACCTTTAAAATTATGCCCGCTTGCCATTGATCCATCATCTGATGGGAATGGCTGGCTTTCTATTCAGGTACCACGTGATGATGGAGTGTCACTCCGAAAGCTTTGATTTCAAATAAACCTGTTGGACTCTAACCTGGTGTCATGTGATTTTGTTTTTTACATTGTCCACCCCAGTCCAATGCTGGTACCTCCACATCATCTCAAAATCTTATACATCTCTCCCAAGTCCCCACTCCATCTTGTCTGCTTCACAAAGAAATGGCTCAAGCTTATCAAGTCTCTGTTAAAATACTCTGCAAAAACATTGCTAAAATATTCCAACCCAGACAACATCCTGATGAACCACCTCTGCACTCCCTGCAGTGCAATCACATTCATCCTATAATGTGGTGACCAGACTACATTTGTATTCCAGCTGTGGCCTAACCAAAGTTCTATACAACTTTAACATGACCTCCATACTTTTATAACTTATACCGCAAATGATGAAGGTACTATCCTGTATGCTGCCTTAACTATCCTATTAACCTGCTCTACCACTTTGGAATTTGTGGTCAATCATCCAAGATAACTCTGTTTCTCTGAGCCTCTAGTGTCCAGCCAATTGTTCAGTACTCCCTTATTACTTCTTGTGAAATAATAGAATCTAAAACCAGGGTAGTATGCTTAAACAAGATACACTATAATGTGATGAAGAAGGAGTTGGCTAAATTAGACTGGGAGTACAAGTTATATAGTGGAACAGTTGAGGAACAGTGGAGGATTTTCAAAGAGATTTTTCACAGTGCTCAAGGAAAGTACATTCCGGTCAATAACAAGGATAGCAGGAGTAGGAAGAGCCAGCCTTGGATAACCGAGGAAATAAAGGAAGGCATCCAATTAAAAGCTCTGGCTTACAAAGTAGACAAGAGTAGTGGGAAACAGGAAGATTGGGGAAAACTTTAAAAAGCAACAAAAAAAAACATGAAGCAAGCAATAAAGAAAAGATCGGTTATAAAAGCAAACTAGTACAGAGTATAAAAATAGGGTAGGAAAGGTTTTTATAAATATGTAAAATAGAAAAGAGTGGCTAAACTGGACATACATCTCAGTGCAGAATGAGGAAGGGAAATTAATATTGGGTAATGCTGAAAGGGTCGAGGCCTTGAATAACTATTTTGTGCTAGTTTTCTTATTGGAAGATGTGTCTAACATGCCAAAGAATGATGTTAAGGATACAATGAGACATGAGGACCTCAATTTAATTGTTATCACTAAAGGGATAGTGTTGAGCAAACTTGAAGGTCTAAAGGGAGATAAGTCCCCTGGTCCTGATGGAATGCATCCCAGGGTGCTGAAAGAAATGGCCGAAGTTATAGTAGATGTGTAATTTACTAAAATTCACTTGACTCCGGGCATGTTTCAGCGGACTGGAAAGCAGTGAATGTCACACCACTGTTTAAAAAAAGGATGTAGGCAAAAGACAGGTAACTATTGGCCAGTGCCTTAACATCTGTAGTTGGAACAATGCTGGAGGTTATCATTAAAAAAGAAATAGTGAGACATCCAGATACAACGGGGTCCATCAGGCAGAGGCAGCATGGATTCAGAAAGGGAAGATTGTGTTTGACAAACTTACTGGAGTTCTTTGAGGAGGAAAGCATACCCAATGCCTTCTTCAATATCCTATCTACCTGCACCTCCACATTCAAGGAACTATGAATCTGTACCCCAAGGTCTCCTTTGTTCAGCAACACTCCCTAGCACCTTACCATTAAGTGTTTAAGTCCCGCAAAGATTTGCTTTCCCACAGTGCAACACCCCACATTTATCTAAATTAAACTCCTCCTGCCACTCCTTAACCCATTGGCCCATTTGATCAAGATCATGTTCTACTCTGAGGTAACCTTCGTTGTTGTCAACTACACCTTCAATTTTGGTGTCATCTGCAAAGTGGTATGCCACAAGGATCAGCTTTTCATTTATATAAATGGTTTGGATGTGAACATAGGAGGTATAGTTAATAAGTTTGCAGAATATTGTGTGCAGTTCTTGTCTCCATCCTATTGGAAGGATATTGTGTAACTTGAAAGGGTTCAGAAAAGATTTACAAGGATATTGCCAGGGTTGGAGGATTTGAACTAAAGGGAGAGGATGAATAGACTGGGGCTGTTTTCTCTGGAGCGTCGGAGGCTGAGAGGTTAAAATTATGGGGGGGGGGGGGCATGTGTAGGGGTAAATAGACAAGGTATTTTCCCTGAGGTGGGGAGTCCAAAACTAGAGGGCATAGGTTTAGAGTCAGATGGGAAAAATTTAGAAAGGACTTAAAGGGCAACTTTTTCATGCAAAGAGTGGAATGTCTGGAATGAGCTGCCTGAGGAAGTGGTGGAGGCTGGTTCTACTACAGCATTTAAAAGGCATGGATTAGGTTAGGATATTTGGTCAGCATGGATGAGTTGGATTGAAGAGTTTGTTTTCATGCTGTACTTCTCTCTAATTCTATGACTCCATGTGACAATTGTGGTGGATGGAGGGGAACAGATAGATGTTGTACACTTGGATTTCCAGAAGGTGTTCGATAAGGTGCTGCAGGTAGGACTCATCCATGAGATAAGAATGCATGGAGTTGCAGGGAATGTACTAGCATGGAATGAGGGCTGATTAACCAAAAGAAAGCAGAGAGTTGGGACAAATGGGTGTTTCTTTCAGAGAAAGTGAGGGCTGCAGATGCTGGAGGTCAGAGCTGAAAATGTGTTGCTGGAAAAGCGCAGCAGGTCAAGCAGCATCCAAGGAACAGGAGAATCGACGTTTCGGACATAAGCCCGAAGCTCCTGTTCCTTGGATGCTGCCTGACCTGCTGCGCTTTTCCAGCAACACATTTTCAGCAAATGGGTGTTTCTCTGGTTAGTGATCAGTGGTGAGCAGGATGCCGCAGGGATCAGTATTGGGCCTGAACTTTTTCATGATATACATAAATAATTTGGAAAAGGAAACTGAGTGTAAGATATCCAAGTTTGCTGATGACACTAAATTGAATGGAAAGGCAAATTGTGCAGAGGATGTGGAGGGTCTACAGAGAGATATTGATAGTTTAAATGAGTGGGCAAGGGTCTGGCAGATGGAGTATAATGCTGATAAATGTGAGGTTGTCCACTTTGGAAATAAACATAGTAGATAAGAGTATTATTTAAACGGTGAAATATTGCAGCATGCTGTTGTGCAGAAAGACTTCAGAGTGCTCAGACATGAATCGCTAAAAGTTGATTTGCAGGTGCAACAGGACAACAGGAAGACAAATGATATATTGGCTTTCATTGCTAAACTGATTGAATTTAAGAGCAGGGAGGTTCTGCTGCAATTGTCCAAGGTGATGGTAAGGTTACACCTGGAGTATTGTGCACAGTTCTGGTCTCCTTACTTGAGGAAGGATAAATTGGCTTTTGAGGTGCTGCAGAGGAGGTTCACCAGGTTGATTCTGGAGATGAGTGACTTATCTATGAGGAGAGGTTGAGCCGCTCTGGGAGTGTACTCACTAGAATTTAGAAAGCTGAGAGGGAATGTTATAGAAACGTATAAAGTTATGAAAGGGATAGATAAGATAAAGGCAGGCAAGGTGTTTCCACTGGTGGTTGAGACTAGGACTAGGGGACATGGCCTCAAGAT
>NW_025194742.1:2504-4200 GCF_004010195.1 Chiloscyllium plagiosum | reverse complement strand
AGAAAGCAAGCTAACATTTCAAGTCGAGATGACTCCTTGTCAAAGCTGAAGTGAAGTGTGGACAGGACAGCATTTATGCAGTAGTTTAGTTACAGTGCTGGGGACGTTCAGGTTAAGTGTCTGACCTGAACTGTCAACTTTCTTTCTCTCCCAGCACTCCCAACCCCACCCCCCACCCCCAACCACTATGCATAAATAGTGCTTTCTGTACTCATTGAGGTCAGTGATGAATTGTTGAGGAATGGGCCATGCCAATACAACAGGTTCCCTGGTCAAATAGAAGAGAGAGATCAGCATCTGAGGCTTCACACTTCACTTCAGCTCGGATGAGTCATGGAGACTGTAAACATTAGCTTGCTGTCTCTCCATGGATGCTGTCTGACCTCCTGGGATCTCCAGCATTTTTTGTTCCAAGCCAGGGGATCAATTCTGGTTCAATGGAGAGTGTAGGAGGGCATGCCAGGAGCAGTACCAGGCAGACCTGAAGATGAGGTATAAACTTGGTGAAGCCACCAAACAGGACTACTTCCAAACAGCATAAACAGCCAGTGATAGACAGAGCTAAGCGATGCCACGACCAATGGATCAGATCTAAGCTCTGCAGTCCTTCCACATGCAGTGGTGAATGGTGGTGGACAATTAAACAGCTCACTGGAGGAAGAAGTTCCACAAATATTCCCATCCTCAATGATGGAAAAGCCCAGCACATTAGTGCAAAGGATAAGGCTGAAGCATTTGCAACAATCTTCAGTCAGAGTGGACGATCCATCTCGGGCTCCTCCAGTAGTCCCCAGTGTCACATTTACCAGTCTTCAGCCAATTCGATTCACTCCACGTGATGTCAAGAAACGGCTGGAGACACTGGATACTGCAAAGGCTGTGGGCCCTGATAACATTCCAGCAATAGTGTAGAAGATATGTGCTCTAGAACTTGCTGCTCCCTGAGCAAAGCTGTTCCATTGCAGTTACAACACTGGCATCTACCTGACAATGTGGAAACTTGCTCAGGTATGCCCTGCACATAAAAAACAGGACAGATCCAATCCGGCCAGTTACTGCCTCACCAGTCTCCTCTCAATTCAATGAAAGCTGGTTAGATCCTCTCTTAGAAACATAGAAAACAGGACCAGGAATAGGCCATTCAACCCTTTGAGCCTGTTCTGTCATTCATTACTGGCCTAAGTGTGACTCCAGACCCACAACAACGTGGTTGACTCTTAACTGCCCCCTGGGCAATTAGGGATGGACAATAAATGCTGTGCCAGCCAGTGACATCCACGTCCCGTGAATGAATCTGAATAAACTTGTGATTTGCCAACTTTAGTTAGAAGTATTCCTGGAGATTTTGTCACATGATCCCCTGTCCTGCTCCCAAACCCCAAACACTCTTGCCATTGGTTGTACAACATGTCCACCTCGAGACAGCCAATTAGAAAGATCCCTGTGACCTGACTGGGTGTTTATTTTTGAGTGACAATCAAACAGACCTCATTCTGCTATCCCAGACTTTTGTACATTAATTAGAGTTATAGAGTCACAGAGATGTACTGAACAGAAACAGACCCTTCAGCCCAACCCGTCCATGCCGACCAGATATCCCAACCCAATCTAGTCCCACCTGCCAGCACCCGGCCCATATCCCTCCAAACCCTTCCTATTCATATACCCATCCAAATGCCTCTTAAATGTTGCAATT
>NW_025194742.1:0-2417 GCF_004010195.1 Chiloscyllium plagiosum | reverse complement strand
GCTCCAGGGAAAACAGCCCCAGCCTGTTCAGCCTCTCCCTGTAGCTCAGATCCTCCAACCCTTGCAACATCTTGATGAATGGAAATGTTGTGAGAGCGAGCAGCAGATGGTTGTGAATGTCCCTGTGATGTTGTTAGGTGAGGTGTTGCTGGCAGCAGTACCTGCCAGATTCATCTTTAATTTATGATGATCCCAGGCCAGCTCCTGGTGGAATCAGAGGCTGCAGTGCCGGGTTTTATTACTGTCCTCTGCCCATGATTGGACTGAGCAGGTTCAGGAGGGAATGGCACTGAGTGGGCAAGGCCAAAACCACACAAAGTGCCAGTGATCACAAGCAGAAGGTCAGGCAGTGACCCCATGGAGAAGGTCAGGCAGTGATCCCCATGGAGAAGGTCAGGCAGTGATCCCCATGGACAAGGTCAGGCAGTGATCCCCATGGAGACGGACAGAAGGTCGGGCAGTGACCTCATGGAGAAGGTCAGGCAGTGACCCCTGGGAGACGGTCAGGCAGTGACCCCAGGGAGAAGGTCAGGCAGTGATCCCCATGGAGACGGACAGAAGGTCAGGCAGTGACCCCAGGGAGAAGGTCAGGGTTTTTTTTCTGGAAGGAGAAGATTATTTATTCCTCTGCACCCAAACCCAGCAAGAGAAGATGCAATTCCATAACTCAGGAATTTTGATCCTAAGGATCTGTCCTCTAGAAAGCCAAAGGCTAAGGGGCTGGCCTTTTAGACGGCTTTAACATGATGGAGGGGTTTGACTGATTTAACATCGAGAAGATGTTACTCGCTCTGAGGTAAAACTGGAACTTAGGAGCCATCAATATCAAATGGTCCCGAGTAATGAATACAGGAGATACCTCTCCCCCTTGAAAGGGTGGGTGTAGAATTTTCTTTTTTATTCATTTATGGAATGAGGGTATCTCTGGCTGGGCCCATCCCTAATTGTCTCGGGCAGTTAGGAGTCAACCACATTGCTGTGGGTCTGGAGTCACATGTAGATCAGACTAGGTGAAGGTGAGAGATTTCTCTCCCTAAAGGGCATTTGGAACCAGGGGATAGGACTCACTCCCATGGTGGGGGGCAATGTGGGAGTCACTTCCACAGGGATGGGGGTGGGGGATGTGGAATTCACTCCCCCAGGGATGGGGGGGGAATGTGGGACTCCCTCCCACAGGGATGGGGTGGGTGGGAATGTAGGACACACTCCCACCGAGAGTGGGGTGAATAAGACCATAAGACATAAGTGCAGAAATTAGGCCATTCAGCCCATCGAGTCTGTTCCACGATTCAGTCATGGCTGATAAGTGTTTTATCCCCATTCTCCCACTTTCTCCCTGTTACCCTTGATACTCAAGAGCCTATCTATCTCCGTCTTAAATATGTTCAATGACCTGGTCTCTGCAGCCTTCAGTGGCAATGAATTCCATAGATCCCCACTCTCTGGCTGAAGAGGTTTCTCCTTAACTTCATTCTTCACAGCCTTTACTCTAAGGCTGTGCCCTCGAGTTCTAGTCTCTCCAACCGATAGAAACATCTTCCCAACATCCACTCTGTTCAGGCCATTCAATATTCTATATATTTCAATTAGATCCTCCCTCATCCTTCTAAACTCCATCATGTATAGAACCAGAGTCCTCAAACATTCCTCATATGTTAAGCTTTTCATTCCTGGGACCATTCTTGTGAACCTCCTCTGAGCTTGTGCCAGGGCCAGTACATCCTTCCTGAGATATGGGGCCCAAAACTGCACACAATACTCCAAATGTGGTCTGGCCAGAGCCTTAGAGAGTCTCAGAAGTACATCCCTGTTTTTATATTCAAGTCCTCTCAAAATAAATGCCATCATTGCATTTGCCTTCCTAACTACTGACTCAACCTGCAAGTTTACCTTGACAGAATCCTGGACTAGAATTCCCAAGTCTCTTTGCACTTCAGACTTGTGAATTTTCTCCCCATTTAGAAAACAGTCCATGCCTCTATCCTTCCTACCAAAGTGTATGACCTCACACTTTCCCATGCTGTACTCCATCTGCCACTTCTTTGTCCACTCTCCTAACCTGTCTGAATCCTTCTGCAGCCTCCCCGCCCCCTCAATGCTACCTGCCCCTCCACCTATCTTTGTATCATCTACAAACTTAGCCAGAATGCCCTCAGTTCCTTCATCTAGATCATTAGTGTGAAAAGTTGTATTCCCACTTGTCACCGGCTGCCATCCTGAGAAGGACCCTTTTATCCCCACTCTCTGCTTTCTGCCAGACAGCCAGACTTCTGTCCATGCTAGCACCTTGCCTCTAACACCATGGGCCCTTATCGTACTCAGAATGTGGGACTGACCTCCACAGGAAGGGGAGCAGAATATGGGACTGACTCCCGCAGGGAGGGGGGAATGTAGAATTTGTTCCCATGGGGTTGGGG
>NW_025194741.1:0-4200 GCF_004010195.1 Chiloscyllium plagiosum | reverse complement strand
TTACTCTAGTCCAATCAGAGAGCCCTGTCTGTGGCTCTAGTCCAATCAGGGAGCCCTGTCTGTGACTCTAGTCCAATCAGGGAGCCCTGTCTGTTACTCAAGTCCAATCAGGGAGCACTGTCTGTTACTCTAGTCCAATCAGGGAGCCCTGTCTGTGACTCGAGTCCAATCAGGGAGCCCTGTTTGTTAGTCTAGTCCAATCAGGGAGCCCTGTCTGTTACTCTAGTCCAATCAGAGAGCCCTGTCTGTGACTAAGGTCCAATCAGGGAGCCCTCTCTGTTACTCTAGTCCAAACAGGGAGCGCTGTCTGTTACTCTAGTCCAATCAGGGAGACGTGTCTGTTATTCTAGTCCAATCAGGGAGCCCTGTCTGTGACTCGAGTCCAATCAGGGTGCCCCGTCTGTTACTCTAGTCCAATCAGAGGGCCCTGTCTGTTACTCTAGTCCAATCAGGGAGCCCTGTCTGTTAGTCTAGTCCAATCAGGGAGCCCTGTCTGTGACTAAGGTCCAATCAGGGAGCGCTGTCTGTTACTCTAGTCCAATCAGAGAGCCCTGTCTGTTACTCTAGTCCAATCAGGGTGCCCTGTGTGTTACTCTAGTCCAATCAGAGAGCCCTGTTTGTTAGTCTAGTCCAATCAGGGAGCCCTGTCTGTGACTCTAGTCCAATCAGGGAGCCCTGTCTGTGACTAAGGTCCAATCAGGGAGCCCTGTCTGCTACTGTAGTCCAAACAGGGAGCCCTGTCTGTTACTCTAGTCCAATCAGGGAGACGTGTCTGTTATTCTAGTCCAATCAGGGAGCCGTGTCTGTGACTCGAGTCCAATCAGGGTGCCCCGTCTGTTACTCTAGTCCAATCAGAGGGCCCTGTCTGTTACTCTAGTCCAATCAGGGTGCCCTGTCTGTTAGTCTAGTCCAATCAGGGAGCCCTGTCTGTGACTAAGGTCCAATCAGGCAGCCCTGTCTGCTACTGTAGTCCAATCAGGGAGCGCTGTCTGTTACTCTAGTCCAATCAGAGAGCCCTGTCTGTTACTCTAGTCTGAAGAAGGGCCTGTGCCCGAAACGTCGAATCTCCTGTTCCCTGGATGCTGCCTGACCTGCTGTGCTGTTCCAGCAATAAAGTTTCAACTACTCTAGTCCAATCAGGGAGCCCTGTCTGCTACTGTAGTCCAATCAGGGAGCCCTGTCTGTGACTAAGGTCCAATCAGGGAGCCCTGTCTGCTACTGTAGTCCAATCAGGGAGCGCTGTCTGTTACTCTAGTCCAATCAGGGAGCGCTGTCTGTTACTCTAGTCCAATCAGAGAGCCCTGTCTGTTACTCTAGTCCAATCAGGATGCCCTGTCTGCTACTGTAGTCCAATCAGGGAGCCCTGTCTGTGACTAAGGTCCAATCAGGGAGCCCTGTCTGCTACTGTAGTCCAATCAGGGAGCGCTGTCTGTTACTCTAGTCCAATCAGAGAGCCCTGTCTGTTACTCTAGTCCAATCAGGGTGCCCTGTCTGCTACTGTAGTCCAATCAGGGAGCGCTGTCTGTTACTCTAGTCCAATCAGAGAGCCCTGTCTGTTACTCTAGTCCAATCAGGGAGCCCTGTCTGCTACTGTAGTCCAATCAGGGAGCCCTGTCTGTGACTCTAGTCCAATCAGAGAGCCCTGTCTGTTACTCTAGTCCAATCAGAGAGCCCTGTCTGTGACTCTAGTCCAATCAGAGGGCCCTGTCTGTGACTCTAGTCCAATCAGCGAGCCCTGTCTGTGACTCTAGTCCAATCAGCGAGCCCTGTCTGTTACTCTAGTCCAATCAGGGAGACCTGTCTGTTACTCTAGTCCAATCAGTGAGCCCTGTCTGTGACTAGTCCAATCAGAGAGCCCTGTCTGTTACTCTCGTCCAATCAGGGAGCCCTGTCTGTGACCCTAGTCCAATCAGGGTGCCCTGTCTGTGACTCTCGTCCAATCAGGGAGCCCTGTCTGTTACTCTAGTCCAATCAGAGAGCCCTATCAGTGACTTTAGTCCAAACAGTGAGCCCTGTCTGTGACTCTAGTTCAATCAGGGAGCCCTGTCTGTTACTCTAGTCCAATCAGGGAGCCCTGTCTGTGACTCGAGTCCAATCAGGGTGCCCTGTCTGTTACTCTAGTCCAATCAGAGGGCCCTGTCTGTTACTCTAGTCCAATCAGGGAGCCCTGTTTGTTAGTCTAGTCCAATCAGGGAGCCCTGTCCGTGACTAAGGTCCAATCAGAGAGCCCTGTCTGTTACTCTAGTACAATCAGGGAGGCCTGTCTGCTACTGTAGTCCAAACAGGGAGCGCTGTCTGTTACTCTCGTCCAATCAGAGAGCCCTGTCTGTTACTCTAGTACAATCAGGGAGGCCTGTCTGCTACTGTAGTCCAAACAGGGAGCGCTGTCTGTTACTCTCGTCCAAACAGAGAGCCCTGTCTGTTACTCGAGTCCAATCTGAGAGCACTGTCTGTTACTCTAGTCCAATCAGAGAGCCCTGTCTGTTACTCTAGTCCAATCAGGGAGCACTGTCTGTGACTCTAGACCAATCAGGGAGCCCTGTCTGTTACTCTAGTCCAATCAGTGAGCCCTGTCTGTGACTCTAGTCCAATCAGGGAGCCCTGTCTGCTACTGTAGTCCAATCAGTGAGCCCTGTCTGTTACTCTAGTCCAATCAGAGAGCCCTTTATGTTACTCTAGTCCAATCAGGGTGCCCTGTCTGTGGCTCTAATCCAATCGCGGAGCCCTGTCTGGTACTCTAGTCCAAACAGGGAGACTCTAGTCCAATCAGAGAGCCCTGACTGTTACTCTAGTCCAATCAGGGTGCCCTGACTGTTACTCTAGTCCAATCAGGGAGCCCTGTCTGTTACTCTAGTACAATCAGAGAGCCCTGGATGTTACTCTCGTCCAATCAGGGAGCCCTGTCTGTTACTCTAGTCCAATCAGAGAGCCCTTACTGTTACTCTAGTCCAATCAGAGAGCCCTGGACGTTACTCTAGTCCAATCAGAGAGCCCTGTCTGTGACTCTAGTCTAATCTGGGAGCCCTGGCTGACAGATAGAAAGAGGAGGGTCAGGGGCTCTGTACCCACTGAGTGCTGGCTCTGAGGGAGCTGGTTCAGTGCCTCGGACTGTCCGTGTGTAAATAACGGGGGACTTGGGGACGGATTACCGCCTCTGTGGACTGAGCCCGACGGTGGCGTCAAATTGAAGATGGTAACACTCAGAATCGTCGCTGTGTCAGGTTTTGGTAACAACTGCTTTTCCTCTTCCTGCTGTAATTGAGTAAATTTCTCTGAGCTGAAAATTTCCAGTTTGTCCTCAACCTGTTCTTATTTCGTTTTTCTCAAATATTTGGCAAAATAGACCCTCTGACAAACGGACTGCAACTTCCTAATCTTTATTATCCTGCTGCTTAAATCTGTGGATCACAGTCAGGAAACAAAACCGAGTTGGAATGGGAGATCGGAGTATATGAGATAGTGTAGGAGATCGGAGTATATGAGATAGTGTGGGAGATCGGAGTATATGAGACACTGTGGGAGATCGGAGTATATGAGATAGTGTGGGAGATCGGAGTATATGAGATAGTGTGGGAGATCGGAGTATATGAGATGATCTGAGAGATCGGAGTATATGAGACAGTGTGGGAGATCGGAGTATATGAGATAGTGTGGGAGATAGGAGTATATGAGACAACGTGGGAGATCGGAGTATATGAGACAGTGTGGGAGATCGGAGTATATGAGATAGTGTGGGAGATCAGAGTATATGAGACAGTGTGGGAGATCGGAGTATATGAGATAGTGTGGGAGATCAAGGGAAATGAGACAGTGTGGGAGATCGGAGTATATGAGATAGTGTGGGAGATCAGAGTATATGAGACAGTGTGGGAGATCAGAGTATATGAGATATTGTGTGAGATCAGAGTATATGAGATAGTTTGGGAGATCGGAGTATATGAGATAGTGTGGGAGATCGGAGTATATGAGATAGTGTGGGAGGTCGGAGTATATGAGACTGTGTGGGAGATCGGAGTATTTGAGATAGTGTGGGAGATCGGAGTATATGAGACAGTGTGGGAGTTCGAAGTATATGAGATAGTGTGAGAGATCGGAGTATATCAGATACCGTGGGAGATCAGAGTATATGAAACAGTGTGGGAGATCGGAGTATATGAGGTAGTGTGAGAGATCAGAGTATACGAGATAGTGTGAGGGATC
>NW_025194740.1:0-4200 GCF_004010195.1 Chiloscyllium plagiosum | reverse complement strand
GGGGACTGTAGATATCGAACATAGAATAATACAAGTGAGGAACGGACTTTTCAACCCAAAAGGTTTTGCCAAACCTGACGCTAATTTATCTAGTGACTTTTGCCTGTCCTTGTTTCATTTTCTTCCCATTTCAGGCATCATCATGTGCTTATTTAATGTTTCTTAAGCGTCATTTCTGTATCTGTCTCCGCCACCAACCTTGCCAGTGCATTCCACACTCCTACCACCCTCTGTGTAAAAAAGAAATTGGCCCTCACATCTCCAAATAACTCACACTTTAAATGTATGTCCACTAGTTTTGAGATATTTCAACTCTGAGAAAATGATTACAACTGCCAATCTTATTTTGGCATCTCATAACTTTATATACTTCTGTCATGTCTCCCCATAGCCTCCGCTGCTCAGGTGACAACAACAAGTTCATACACTTCAATCCAGGTAGACTCCAAGCCCTCCATATCCTACCTGTACTGTGGTGACCAGAACTGAATGCCATATTCTAAGCGTGGCCAAACTAAAGTATTTTAAGGCTGCAAGATGACATCCTGTTGAGGGTCAGGAACTCGCAGATTTCAATCAAAACAGGGTGAATGATTCTCATGGCCTTGAGGAGATGTCTGGTCACTGAAGTTGTTAGTCGTTCATGCTTTCCAAGTGATGGGCCCTCTGACTTGAAATCCTTCTTTTGCACACCAATCTTGAAATCATCTATGAACTCGTTTTCCTCTCCAAACGGCTGGAACATGGTGTCTTCCAAAAATCTGTCCCTGGCCTTTTCTATTCTCATCTGGATCCTAGCGCTAGGTGATATCATATAAAGCTACAATGTGAACTTTCATACATTCATTAACTTGATCCAGCTCAAAACCACCGCAAACCCCATCCCATCTTTTCCATTCCTGTAATTGTCGTAAACGTTTCTGATTCAGTCTTACACATTTTTACATAGCTTCAGTTACCCTTACCACACATCGACGCATCATCCTCAACATCAGAACGTGCAATCTCCAATGGAGAGGTTTCCTTTGATTGCTCCAGACTGAATATTTAGCAAGAGCTCCTACGTCTGAATTAAGCAGACAAATGCTGCCTTGCTCACAAAACGGTTATCTCATGATGTCACCCGACTTCAGCGCAGTGCCCATGTTAGTTGAATGGAGTAATGAGGTTAATAGCTGTGTGGCCCTGGTGGAACACACAGCATCCGTGAGCTGGTTATTGCCGAGTGAGTACGGTTTGATGGTACGGTTGTTTTCACTGCCATCAGTGATTATGGATAGTAGAAAGAAAGGATGATAACTGGAAGTAATATAAGTTTCATGCTTTTTTTGGATACAACAGAGCTGGACAACTTTTTGTTTAATTTGCTGTATCAATGGAAATTTTGCAGCTGGACGGGAACCGATTGGGTGGGGCGAAAGTGGGAAAAGGGAAAGAAGTAGAATGATTATTCCACATCATATCAGTGACAGAGCAGCCTCAACGAGCCGAGTACTCTGTTCCTGCTGCGATGCGGGCGATCGAACGAGGAGACCAATTTTGACTCATCGACAGCTACGACACACAGAAAGTGGTATCAATTCATAGCTTCAGTACCTGGATAATCATCTCACAATCTCTCTGAAGGTTCTTGGAAATTTATCGCACTGTTTATGTTGGACTCGCTCCACCTCACACCTCACAGATGAAGTCTTTGGGAGGAATTGTTTTCCAGTCTGTTTTGTTCTGAATGAGGACAGAGTGAAACGTCTCTCTAACCAGTTCAAACCATCAACAGGCCTCAGCCTCGCCATCCAATAATTCTTATTAATTGAAGCACCAGCCTTTGCTTTATGGACTTTCAATTTGACTGTCTTTTACTATTGGTCAGAATTGCGTCAATTAAGAGAGAGCTTATCTTGCATTGTATATAACTGAAGTGAGACACGGTGCTCACGGTGGCAGAGACATACATTACTGGAGTGAAGAGTGAGATGAGCTGAAAAGTTGTTGCTGGAAAAGCGCAGCAGGTCAGGCAGCATCCAGGGAACAGGAGAATCGATGTTTCGGGCATAAGCCCTTCTTCAGGAATGGCTTCTGCCCGAAACGTCGATTCTCCTGTTCCCTGGATGCTGCCTGACCTGCTGCGCTTTTCCAGCAACACATTTTCAGCTCTGATCTCCAGCATCCGCAGACCTCACTTTCTCCTCCCTGAAGAGTGAGATGGAGCAGTCGGTGAATGCATCGGTGCCGCATCCTGTACTGAGGCTGAATTGGAGCAGTTCTTTGATTCCACTGACAACATTCACCCCACATTCAAATTCACTTGGTCCATCTCAGAGACATCCGTCCGCTTTGTTGATCTTATCGTTTCTATCTCCGGCCACAGTCTCCAGATGGACGTTTACGACATACATTCATACTCACATAATTACCTGGGTTACACCTCCTCGCACCCTATTTTCCTCAAGAGCTCCATCCGATTCTCCCAATTCATCGGCCTCTGCCGCGCCTGCTCGACGTTCACCTATTTTGAGCGACGTGTTTTTCCTTCGCCCCGTCATCCAGATAGCCATTTGCTACACCACCTCCATTCCCCGTTCCACTGCTCTGAGGCTCTCCTTTCTCAACACAACAAAGATAGAGACCTCGGTCCTCAACTAGCACTCCAAAGGTCCCTGCAACCAATGCATCATCATCTCACACATTCACCAACTCCAACTTAAACCCACCAACAAGATCATCCTGCACTCCCCCACCAATAATTTCATTCCACAACGACCATTTGATTTGACACTCCTTGTTTAGCGCAGGTCTCCCCATTGAATTTCCCGAACACCCATGTACCTACCCCTGCAAATGGAAAAGATGTGTAACCCGCTATGTATACACCCTCACCTCATTTCAGCGCCGTAAACAGTCCTTACAAGTGAGGCAATCATTCATCTGGCTCTATTTCAAACTAGTTATTGCATCAGGTGCTCTCGTGAGTCCCTCTCTTTCTGGAGGGACCGTATGTAAGCATTGTGAACAGTTCAACGAGCATTGAAGCCAGCTCCACAGGAGCCAATCGACGTCCCAGTCATCGTCCAATTCTGTTCCCCACTATTCCCTTCTGTTATGACAACAGTTTTTCTCTGCCATTCCCAAAAACGAACGACAGTACAAATTAGTGGAACAACAACTCATCTTCGCCCTTGTAGCCTGCAGCTCGGAGGACTCCAAATTCACATAATCGCCTTCCTCACTCTCCGACTCCGTCTTCTTTCATTCCACTGCTCCTTTCCACCAATGGATTCATTCCTCTAAATGACAGATCAGATCGTAACCTCAATCTGTCTTCAACTATCTGCAATTCACCACCCTGCCCAAGCCACACCTCTTTATATGCCACTTGCTCCACACCAACGTAGGTTTTCACCTGACACGTCGAGTTCTCCACCTCCGAATGCTGGCGGGCTTGCTGTGTTGTTCCAGCCTCCTGCCTGTCTCTTTCAGCTCCAGCATTTGCAGTGTTTTGTTTTTGTCTGCAACCAGCTTTGTGGTGAGGGCACAGTCCTGTAGCGTGCCAGCACAACTTTCGTCTTCAAGGTGTTAACAAACCCGGCTGAAGAACAGACTAGAAAAATAAGCAACAAATAGTGTGTGGGAAAATGAAGCAGGAGGCCACGGTTGAATTTAGCAACAACTCTAATTGTATTGCACCTGTGATCTGAATCAGAATTCTCACACATTTCACAGCGAGAAGGTAAAACAAGTTCTTTCATGGAGCCTACATGAGGTCACAGCAGGGTAGTTGAACAAACACATTGGAAAAGAACTATGTGTGAAAGACGAAAGTGAGAATGAGAGGGAGAATTCCAGATCTTGGGGCTGAGGTAACTTAAGGTGCAGTCACCAATTATGCAACGAAGAAAGTACGGGATGTGCAAAAGGCCAGCATGGGAAAAGACCACATTTATCGGAAATAAATATTACAGAGATAAAGTGTGGAGGATCCATGGAGTAATTTGATAACAAGGCTGAGCGTTCTAAAATCTCGATGTTGCTTGAATTGGATTTCGTGTAATCAGTCTGCAGGGTAGTTATCGAGGATTGAGAACTGTTGGAATGTAATAACTGCAAAGTTTTAGATTATATCAAGTTTGGAGAGAACAATATGGACTATCTTTGGCACGGAATTTCAGATGTCGAGCCTAGAGGTAAGAAACAAATGAATGT
>NW_025194739.1:0-4200 GCF_004010195.1 Chiloscyllium plagiosum | reverse complement strand
AACAGACCCAAGTCTCTCAGCCTTTCCTCATAAGAACTTCCCTCCAGACCAGGCAACATCCTGGTACATCTCCTCTGCACCTTTTTCAATGCTTCTATGTCCTTCCCGAAATATGTCATGCATTGACTGAACGTGCACTTGAAACAAAAAAAGGAATAGTTCATTTAGGTAGCACCTTTTATAACAACCAGGCTTAGCAAAATGCTTTCTAGCTACTGTAGCACTTTTTGAAGCATAGTCATTTCTGTAATGGAGAAAATGTGGGTGTGAAGTTACACTCAGCAAAGTCCCACAAACAGCAACGTGATAAGCTGTTTTCTTTTGTTAGATTTACGATGTTAGAAGAAGGATAAACATTATCCAGGATACCAGGAAAATTCTTCCTTGAAGTCACACCTTAGTTATCAGATAAGTGGGGCTTCAGTTTCACAAACAAAATCAGGAATTGCTGGAAAAATCAAATGTCAGGCAACGTCTGTGGAGAGAAAGCAGAATAAATGCTTCAGGTCCAGTGACCCTTCCTCAGATTTCAGCCTAAAGTGGAGAGTCAGTCTTGGGCATTGAGTTGCAATGGTTGTGTCAGTTGTTTTGTACCCTGGAGCAACCTTGCAATGATGTCACAGAGCTACACCCACTGAGCCTACATAGAACAGCATGGGTGGAGCTAGACAGATGGTAGATGGAACTGTCTTGAACTCAAACTCTCAAGTGTGGGCATAAGACCATGCGCTGAAAGAGTAATAGCCCAGCATTTTGTCATACTAACCTGTCCGTTGAGGTGGTCTAAATAAAGCTTTTGAGCAAAACCTGCTGAGCGTGCATTAGTCATATTCTGTGCAGTTCCAAAAAGCTTGATTTCTTTGCTTAAAGCCTGAAGCGAACTTGAACCCAGAGCCTCATGATTCAGAGCCTAGCGTGCTGCCAACTGAGACACAGCTGAAGCAAGAGCACAAAGTCAATGATTCTTGAGTTCCTAATGAGCAACTCTAATGTTTGTGAAGAACTGATTGTACTTCTGAGGAGACACTGCCAGAACACTCCATCTGCACCAGCAGTGAGCTCATCCTGTCTGTGCACATCGCAGATTGTTACATTCCTAAACTAACTGTGTGTGACAAAAGTGGGAAAAGCTAAAACACTGTCAGGGGAGAGGAAGGAGAGAGCAAGGGCAGAAAGCTACGGTGGAACAGAATGGTACGCAGAATTTGGAAAGAGACAAAATGAACAGTGAGTTTGGTCGCACAGCGACAGGTGTTCTAACAGAATGTTTCACATACATTTAAAGAGCTCTAAATTATTTCATCAGATCCAATTTGCATCCTTGACAAAAATGTTGAAAAGTCTATTTTTTTAATAAGTGCTACATTAGACAATTCACTACATTACTGAGAAACAGCAATGTAAGGAGGACATGACAACAGGACAGAAAGATGACGCATAATTCCACAAAGCATTCCTCCTATTGGCCAAAGTCAGAACATGAAATGTCCTAAAACAGGCACATTGACTAGAATTGCTCACCAACTTGTACAGAAGGCTGTATTTGCACTTCACCATCAGGGCCAACCTCCTACCCATCCCCCACCTCGTGTATTTTGGATCAACCCCAGCCTCATGTCAAGGTCCAGTGCAATGCCGTATGGCAACCACACTTCAACACCATTGATAAACTGGAGCCACTATCAACTGGGGTATGCTCATGCATTCAAACCACCCCAGCCTTCCAGTAGTTTATAGCATGGGGATCGCCTGCACACTGCCATGATGACAGTTATCCTTTATTTCCAAAGAACACCTGGTCATTATCAGTTTGGTCAAAATGCACTAAATTATATAATTTAATAACAAATACAAACAGCATAAATGCAGCCAATTACCAGCACCATGGTTAATGCTCTGAAAATAATGTGCTGATGCAACACTGAAGGAAGCCATTTGTCCATTGTGGCAGCGCCGACATTTTGTAAGAGCTACCAAATTATTCCCAGTCTCAAATCCTTTCCTTGTAGTATTTGCAATTTTTCAGATGCTGAGGCAGTCTGACCAGATGCTGAGGCAAACTGACCAGCCATGTAAATACTATGTTGACAAGAGCTAATCAAAGGCAGGGAATTCTGTGCTGAGTAATTCATATTCCAGACCTCACCCACTCCCCCTAAGAAAAGTATATCTATAAGGTACAAATCAGGAGTGTGATGGAATTTTATCCTCTTGCCTGGATGAATGCAGATCCAACTATGCTTAAGAAACTCAATATAATCCAAGACTATGCAGCTCTATCTATCACTGTAAACTTTTACTCCCTTCCCCAGCAATGCAGCAGCAATGAATACCTCCAACAAGATGGACTGCATTAACTCATCAAGCCATCTGCCAAAGCACCTTCCAAACCTGTGATCTCTACCAACTAGAATCACATGAAACTGCACATGGGCACACTACCATCAGCAAGCTGCCCTCCAAGGTGTACGCTATTCTGACTTGGAAATATATCACTGTTCCTTCACTGTTGATTAGTCCAAGTCTTGGTACCTCCTTTCCATGAGCTCTGTGGGATACTTATATCATGTGGACTGCAGTGGTTCAAGAAGGCACATCCTCCAGGACAATTAGGGATGGGCAAGAAATGCTGGTCTTTACAACCCAGAAAAATACAATATCTTCTCCTCTCTACAGTTCCCTGGAGAGAGATTTTGAGTCAATTCCATCTGTTTTTCAGGCAGTGCACTCTAGATCATAGCAATCACTGTGTAATAGACCATTGTGTCTGGTAGTTTTTCCCTTGTCTGTTGGTTCCTACCACTGAAAACATAGAACATCGCAGGAAGAGTAAGCCATTGAGTCCTTTGAACCTGCTCTGTCATTTGATCTGAGAAACAGTTTTCACATCAACTCCTTCATGTTTCACCTCAGATTCACGGGGTCCTCACGGTACGGCAAGAGGCCATTTTGTCCGTTGAGTCTCCGCCATTCCTCTGAATAGCATCCCCACATTTAGCACGGCCAATCCACCTAATTCACACATCTTTGGACTGTGCGAGGGAAACCGGAGCACCCGGAGGAAACTCATGCAGACTGTAGTTGGGGGTGAAGGGCGGGACATGCAAACTCAGATAGGCAGTCACCCAAGGCTACAATCGAATCCGGCTCCCTGATGCTGTGAGGCAGCAGTGCTAACCACTGCCATTAAGTGTGTAATCCCAAATGCTCTCTCTTGCTCTACCTTGTTGAAGTCAAAACCAATGCCCACCTACCTACCAATGTACCCCTTCCTGAAGCATTCAAATTGTGAAACTCCTCACAAGTCACTTTCTATCGTGTTTCTATCTGCACTATTTCTTGATAAATTCTAAAATTCTACCCGACTCATTTTTTTTGATCACTGCGATAATGGAAAAATCTAGAATGCTTCATATTCCAAAAGCTACTTGATTTTTTTTTCTCTCCCGAAAGCAGCAATTCAACTTTCCTTTGCCACTAACAGAGCAGGCTGCCTGAAGAGGCGAGTTGTTCAGCTGAGAAGACTCCCCACGGTTTGCATCTGTCAGTCCTGTAGCCTTTACAGTGATTTTTAATTATGTTGGAATACTGGAATCAGGATGCGAGACCAGGAAGGATGCTGATTGCCACTTAACGCAGCGAGATCCACACAACAGCTGACCTGCACCATGTCATCCTGGCCCAGCTATTTCAGCAGCAAGGCGTCTTGGTGGCTGCAGATATGTTTGCAACAGGTGCCCCACGTGCAGTGTGCAGTTTTTATATTTGCTCAGCCAGATTGTGGTCTTTGTTTTCTTCCTGCGTCGCTAAGAGAAAGCAATTATCAGATTATCAGATCATTATCAGATCTTGATCAGTATGGGTGGATAGCTACACAAATCGCTCGCCATGCTTCCTGGATCACAACGGCGCTCCAAGTTAGTTCACATTAGGCAATGAATCACTTCAGGACATTGTGTGATCATGCAAGGAGCTCCAATTTCTTCCTTGTGCATCTTGAGGTGCTGACTATTGAGTGAGGAACTTAAAGAGCCAACTTAAGTAAAATGCAAATATTTGGAGAGCTGAGGTTTGGTAGCACTAAGAATTCAGTAGCCCTCCCCCTACCCAGGCTGGGGATATGGTCCATTCCCTTACCACCCGTGCCTGAAGGAAGAATGCCTCACCTTCCACCTCGGGACCCTTCAACCCCAGGGCATC
>NW_025194738.1:0-4199 GCF_004010195.1 Chiloscyllium plagiosum | reverse complement strand
ATTCGAATGCATTCCTCTGCAATCCAGGCCAGTAAAAATGTCTTTGTACTTTAGCCACCGTTCTCCTCACGCTGAAGTAACCTCCAATTTGTGGCACATGCGGCACTCGTAGCACCACTTTACTGTACCCTCCAGGAAAAAAAGTTCTGCCCTTTTCTCACTTTCTTGAATATGTGTTGCTCTCCATTTCCTCCTTAACATATCATTTGCGATGTAATATCGCGGGGATGCATTCACTCTCCTTCCAAGTACATGTCTTCTGATCCAACTGCTTTAATTATTCATCTTTCTACTGTAACTCAGTAGCATAGCAGAGCTGAATATACTTGCATTTTTAACGCTTGTCCCCTGCTGTGTCCCAATTATTTGATAAAAAAAATTGTAATCATATTTAAGCTTCCTTATCCGTGCCTTTTGATTTCTCCTGCTTCAGCTTGTGACTCTGTGAACGCGTTAATACACAATCTGGGAAAATTCCTTTGATAAACGTCCTGCATTGCGGCACTTGCTTGCATCTCGACTGACTTTTCAACTGGAGTAGGCAGCACGCTTACCGGCGATTGAGCTATATCATTTGCAAGTACAAATTGTATTCTTGGAGCTGAGAGATTTTCCAGAACTCCCACAAGAAATTCCCCACTCTTTTCCGCCCACTCTCGCCTCACTGTTCATAAATCAGCAATTTTTTGTCCCACCATGAATCGCCGTGTACATAGTTCTTCAGGAGTACATGTTTCCCCCTCCTTCTGCATCACAGACAGAAACGATCCTGTGTCCCTTAATATTGTTCCCTCTCTATCTGCTAACCCTGGCCAAGGTAAATGAACTTTAACTTTGCAGGTATATTATTAAAGTAGATGTCGCACTTCCCCCTTACCAACCTCTGATCGGCTTGTGCACTCTGATGCAGCTTTCCACCCTCCATTGTGCTTTCTATTACCATGCCAACAAAACATTCAGGCTTGTTTCGTTTCCCTGCATCTGACTTTCGAGTGCTTTCCCTAGTTCTCCAAGACAGACTTCATGTGACCTAATTTATTGCAAAGAAAACCTCAGATGTTGTTCCCTTCAAGGGTTTCCTAGTTACCCTGTGATAACTTATCCTAATGATTTTCACAGAGATTTAACTTTCCCTTTCCAAGTGAGGATTTCTCTTTGCTCCAATTTCTATCCCTCAGACTTAAAGTGATTTTGGAAGCCCATCCTTGTTTTTTGGACCGCTTCAGAACAATCAGCCGTTTCAGCTGCTAACCTTGCCGTTTAATCAACATGCTCTTCCAGAGTAAGCTTATCTTCAGCCTTTATCTCCTGCCTTTTAAGGTGAATTCCTTTAATAATTGCCAACTTCTGAAGTTCAAACCCTGACTCCCCTTTTCCCTGCCCTGCTGCTCTCTCTTCTTCCCTCTCTCTATTTCGAATCGCATCTCAAACTGCTTCAAACCTGGTGTCCTTTCCTTATCTCTCGCGTCTAACTCAAGCTGCTTCATTTTCAAATAAATTTCAACCATCTCTACAGATTCTCATGAATTTTCCAACATAGTTAAATGATGAACTATTGCGAGAATGATCTCTCTTTTCATCACAGAAAGAGGCAAATACAACCCCAGCATATCTGCTAATTCCAGAAGCCTGGCCTGAATTATTTTTTGTAAAACTATCAAATTTACATCGTCCATAGCCAGACAACTCTTTGTACCAAAATGAGACATTGCTTTCACAAGCATTGCCTACCCCAATCCAAACCAACACCCGTATATAAGACGCAAGCACCTATCAGTTGCTGTTTTCATACATCATCTAACTCCTAATTTGTTATGGATGAGGCGAAACCATTAAAAACGTTTTTAAGCAGACAACTCAGTCCGTAACATTATATTTTTTTCGTTATGTGTACAGTGAAAATTAGCCGATAAGCTAGTTACAAAAATTATTCACAAAATGACGGATTGAAAAACAAAAAAAAACATAATATATAATACCCACAGAACTTAGTCTAGACAAAGTAGAATTACTTATGCTGTTCTGAAAATACACAACAATCCTAAAAACACAAGCACTTAAACACAGTAAAGATGAAACAGCAGCTTACAGGTAAAAATTGGAAGGTCAGAAGGAGAGAGGTTGTTAGTTAGTGCACCACTGCTGCAGGATCTAAAAACCGGAATTCAGATTTCCAAAAAGACCACACTTTTTCCATTATACAGTTAATTTCGAAAACATAAAATGTTTGGCCTTCAGCCTCAGCTGTTCACGGAGAAACGAAAGGCCTCACAGCGAACACTTTCATCTCTGTAACACTTCATCCGATTCGGAGCCCGAACTGTTACAAAATGCCTTTGATAAAAAGATATCAAGACACATCATCCTTGAGAAAAAGTACAGCTCCGTTTCTTTTTTAAAAAGATAACATCTTTGTGAGAGCCCAGTCCGTCCAAACTATCTTCATAAGTGAAACTCTTCGAACAGACAATATCCTGGTAAATCTGTTCTGCACCGTTTCCAATTCTATCACATCCCTGCTATATTGATAATTGCAGAAAGGCACACAATGCTCCAGCTGGAGCCGATTGAGCTAATGAAATTAACAACTTAGAAAGCCACAGAAACTGCACTTTTTGCAGGTCATGAGGGCAATGCTGAGTTGGAATCATGAAACTAGAATAGCGTAAGGGAAGGACGAATGAGGAAACTGGTGATCCCATGTGGCATCAAGGTCACAAGCGGAAGATGAGGCCTTCTTCTTTCAGGCGTCAGGTGTTAAGGGAATGTCAATGAAGAAGGCACAGGACCTGCATGTGCTTGGCAGATTGGGAGGGGAGAATGATTTCCATCAGTGATGAGCTTCCAACTGCATGTCAAAACTATCATTACGAACATGTTATTACATCTCAGGAACAGTATCTAACACTACCCCACCTGAGGAGAAGGCGAAGATTGCAGATGCGAGAGATTAGAGTCAGGAAGGATGGCGCTAGAAAGCACAGTGGTTAGGCAACATCTGAGGAGCATGAGTGTCAATGTTTCCAACGTTCTTGACGAAGAACTTAAGTTCGAAACATCGACTTTCCTACTCCATGGATGCTGCCTTCCCAGGTGTACTTTTCCAGAACCACATTTTTCACTCGACACCACCTCAGCTCAACTGCATAGGAAAATTAAGATGCACCAGTCATCACTCAGTTGATTCTTCTGTCGCATGCGAGACAAACTGCAGCATTATTTTCCCCGTAAATATCAGGTCATTCAGATCACTAAAGAAAAGAAAACTACAGAGACTGAATATCGGAGAGAAAAGAAATAATTGTTGTCGAATTCAGCATTCTGTCAGTTCAACTGAATGTTTGGATATTAAAATTGGTAAATGAAAAGAGAAAGCTGCAGTTTAATAACTGCTACATCCTGTTTCTCTAAAAAAAAATAGTTTCATGAACTGGAATTTTTTGGTCAGGCAATGCATGCTCACCTTGTCAAGTGCTGATAGGAATGGAGGAATATATATTGGCTTCGTCACTGCTGAACAGATGAAAAATATCATTTTGCCTTCCGAAACAGTTGATGCTCCTGCAGAAAACTCAATGTGACTATACCTTTTTTAGTGTGTCTCAGTGCCTGTCACCTTAAACCAGTGCCCTCTAGTTTTGAACTTCACCATCCTGCGCAAACGATTTCGGTCAATTGCCCGTCCATACCCTTCATCCTTTTATAAATGGTGAGAACGTTACGCGTTGCCTGCAACATTCCAGCGATAAAGCCCCTGCCTACTCCATCTCCACGCTTAACTCAAGCCCTTAGGTCTCCGCAACATCCTTGTAAATCATTTGTGCACAGTTTCAATTTTCACAAAATCCTTCCTGTAGAAGTTGACCATAATTGCAATCAGTATTCTAAATGTGATCTCACCAATGCTCTATATCGCCACAACATGACATTCCAACTTGGATAATCGACTTTCTGACTGATGATGAAAAGCGTGCCAAGTACATTCTTCACCATCTTGTCTGCTTTTATAACTTTTACCTTGACTGATAAAGTTGTGATTGTCACGATGCTCTGCTGCCTTAACGGATATGTGGCCCAACATGCAAAGTCTCTCTGTTCCTCTAGGTTTCCTCGTGTCCTGCCATTCATTGAATAATCAGTTGACGTGTTACTTCCAATGTGCATCACCTCATGTCTTTCATGGTTAGTTTCAACATCCC